>NW_009626178.1:14640-41146 GCF_000690535.1 Cariama cristata | reverse complement strand
TTTTTTAAGTTAACTGCATTATTTCTCCACTCTAAATTACATTTCTAAGCTGGTGACTGGTTACAATGCATTACTTATTCAGAAGCATTCCTGTTTAAAGTATTTTGATATTAACCTATGTTTGATAAATACACCTTCAAAGCCTTGGGCTGACCTTCCAGTAAACTCTCTCTACTGTATAAGAGTTGCCAGAGAAGGATATTCTTGTTAAGTAATAATTATTTAAAAGTTCCCTTTCAGATCACATTTTGTATTGTTATGAAGCAGTCATGGAGAGACTAAATCAAGTGCAATAGACACTAGAGAGGCTTTTCATTAAAACAAGTACTTACGTAGTACTCCAAAGCACTGACATGTCAAAGGTCTTCTAATATCAGTGGGAACAAACCTGGATTTGTCAACAGCCTTTGATAATTTACCTGTACCACTATGCATCCATTTATTGTTTAAAAGTATTGTTAGAAGTCACGGGATAGTTCTGCATGAATTACAGTGCACTGGGTTAAGTTAGGTTACATCTCGTCACATGATGCAAAGTTCCAAGAAATACAGAATAGCAGAACACAATCCAGTTCTCACAGTAAAAAAAAAAAAAATAATTTCTTGTTTTAAAATAAAGAGTGAGAGACTATCGCCTTCCTCCCAGCCTGGGGGTGTTTTCACCCATTTCTATGGCTAAAAGTGGTCTGCCGCAGGTATTCTTCTATCAGCCTCTCTCTATTCAAAATGCAAACACTGCACTGCAGCCTCTTGCAGCTCAACAAGTGATTTGTTATACTCTCTGAAGCCACTGTGGAAAAAGGTTTGTGGAACTCTGTTTTGCTGTTTGTTAAAGCACTGTTTGCTCTAGGCATTTTTGTTGGCTATGTAAATATTTGTAAAGAAATTATTCAGCATTTAATGAAGGGTGTGTATGAGAGAGACTTCTGGGTACTTATATTTAAGTCTCTATCTTCGGTGCCCTGAAGAACGTACCACCTTAACAAAGACCCTTTTTATGGAGGGAACTATTCTTTAACTCATAGCTGCAGAAAAAACCACCCTTTTGGGGGGAGAAAGATAGGATCTATCTTACTGCCAGTAAAGGAATTGTAAGAGTTTCTTCTTTTATTCAGAAGTCAGCTGCTTTTAAAAACTACTTTCAGTTCTCTGTTAAATATTTTGGACTCAAAGATCCCAGTTCTCTAAAGTTTTTAACCCACTTGTGGTTTCTTTAATGCAGCTTTAAAATGAATTATTTGACCTCATTTAATGGTAGCAAATTCTGATAAAAATGCATAAAATCTGAACTGCACCATAAATGCAGAGCAGTATTTGTCCTACTTCATGAGAAAACACTTTGGATTATGTAAAAGAAAATCTTTTAGACTGAATGATTTTAAGAAAAGAATAGACCTGTCAAATTCTATCAGCTCTGTTTACTCTCCTGCTGTCACCACAGTCCAAGACTGGAACCCACAGTCCCGAGTTCTCCATGGGGGAGCATCAAGGCTCCACAAAATGGGGAATGGCCTCCAATTAGTGAGTGGGAGGCTGGGGCTGTGCTGAGAATACTCTTCTGTCTCACTTGGAATCTTTCAATGGGACAGTTGGACTTGGAGGAGACCAGGCTTTCCTGCGAGTGTGCAGGAGGAAACACTGAAAAAGGAGGGGAGTGTGCACGCGCGTGTAAGCAGGGGATCAAACCAGCAAATACCGATAAGTTTTCATGTGGCTTATGCTTACAGTTTGAAATGATGGGATTTTATTTTATTTTATTTTTAAAATGGACAAGGACAAAAAAAATCTCTGATTTTAGCAGATCTTTGAATTCTGTGGATCCAACGCATCTGTAGTAAGTTTGATGTAGCACACAGAGTAGTGATGAAGATTAGACTGCTATGCAAAGTCCAGGGACTATTTGCACCGTAGTAAAATTATTTTAGATAATTATCTCTTGCACTGATGCAGCTGTGGGATATAAAACATCATGCTGTCCAGGAACGATTAAGGGCCATCATGTCTTCTCTGATGCCTGTGTTTTCATGGCACTGTCACTGCCTGGCTACCAATGCAAATACTTTGTATCAGCGGATGCCTCTCACTCTCCCAAACAAAATACCGCTACCTTCACTATTTTCATAATTGTAGTCGAGGCAGTTATTTCTGATGAGTTCATTTTACATTTCAGGGAATAAAAGCAGAGAATTGTAACACACCGGGAACTTTTAACCCTTAACCCTCTATTCTTGTTAATTATAATTAATAATCTAACATTATGTTTTAGTGTAAATATTTTGATTTTTAAATCAAAGCAATAGGCAAACTACAAGTTCACTATGCAGTGGTGTGCTTGTGGTTATTTCAGCACAAAGCTATGTAAATTATAGGAGCCAACACGAAGGCTACTAAATTAGTGGAGAGCTCCCATGGTCTTCAGTGGGCTGGAGCTAGTCTCTGAGAAATAAGGTTCTTCAGCTCGTGAACACTGTGGTCTTCAGGCAATGTTTTTAATTGCAGTCTGCAATCTATCCTTTTGCAGTCTAAAACCGGTGCAAGAGAAATAAAAGATCTACCGTGATGTACACAAGTGCAGAATGAGATTTAATATGCAGAGCCTGAGCAACAGAAGCCCCAGGGAGGCAGATGCGAGGACAAGGTGGGCCTGGACTGAGACTGCAAAAACACTTACAGAGCTGTTCTCTCCCAAAGAGGGCTCAATATGATCCTAATTCAACATCCTTGGTTTTCAAATGCAGCAGCATCCTTATTTTTCTCAGGGACTATCCCATTCCCAAACTAGGTACAGTTATGTGTGGTTTATTACATATCATATGATAAATCATGACACAAAAACCAGGCCATTAGAAGAGAGACAAAGAGTAACTTGCTATGGATTATCTGGCATATATGAAAATCCAAATTTAAGGAATCAAATCATTGCTCTAGGTAACAATGTGGCATCTATATTTTGAAAGAAATAACTAAAATGTGTAATTCTATTTGAAGAAATAACATTACTTAAGATGTAAAGCTAACCCTAGATCAACAAAATAAATTAACTTCATGTTTTGCAGCTCAGATTTTGTGTAAGGACCATGTTTCTGGTTTTCTATATTACTATGTATTTCCAGTTGACAGAAGCCTTACGTAGTCTTTCGAAGGCCTTGCAATGCATTTTCTATACATGTTAAACAGGAATTAAGTTTTAAATAGATATCTTTTTGATCAAAAGTTGTTACTTAATCACAAATCCTTCAACATATTAGTAGCCTATATCCTCCCTCACCCCATTTTAGTTGTCCTTTTGGTTCTTAAAAAATCGGTCTATATTCATCAGCCTGATTAAATTTTTGTCGTAGTAATTACTTTATGCTAGCACGGTTTAGCATAAAATCGTATTAAGAAGCATAGACACATAAACACGCAACCACTGTATTCCATATATTCCGGACGTGACTGCGTTATAGTGGTGAAAAAGGTGGAAACTCTTTATGACACACAGTGCGTTTTAGCTCTCCTAAGTGGTACTCTCATATCTGGCTTTGCACTTCGGTTTCTGAAGAGCAAGCTACAGCTCAGGACTCCTGACTGTCACCACTGGGGATGGATGGAGTCTGGGAGTTTGCATGAAGGAAATTTCTGCAGACAAAAGGTTACAAATGCATAACTAACGAAACCGTAATTGTTCCTGAAGAAAATGTCAGTGTCCATTCCCTTGACACCATGTGTGTCTGACAGGGAGTGAGATAATGACTCGATGTGTCGGAGGAATTTCATCACAGTAGTTGCTTCATTCTTTCGAAAAAATGTGAGAAACCTCCTAGGAATCAGTCAAACTCAGGCCACTGTGGATTGATTTAAGTGGATTAGCTCAACTGTTTCCTATGCAGTTCCTGAAATGTGCTAATCAGTATTAATAAAAAATTGTGGCCCTTGCTCCTCAAATTGTCTTGCGGTTACAGGCAGAGATGGGAAGGACTGGTTTGTCCCCAGGCAATATCTTGCAGGCTTCTCAGGCTTGTCTGCCTCCAGTGAAATCAGAACAGAGTTCATATCTTACCTCATAAACCATGCCTGACCTCCTGTTCAAAACAAGGAAACAGAAAAGGATTTTGGACTTTTTCAGCATTCCTGTGAGATCTCAGATGCTCATGGCACACCGCTCTTATTTTACCCGTTTTGAAAATCTCATATATGTGGAAAGCAGAATTGCTGTGTGAGTGCAGCAGCAAGTAGTGCAATTGAGACGGGTTCTTACGACAGTGCAAACCAAAGGGTAGTATATTTTATATTCCCTTTACACTGGAGTAAATAACTACAGGAGATGGCAGGCAGATAGATCAGTTCAGTGCTAATAAACAGCAGCTGAAGCAATGTTAAAAGAGAAAATAGCTTCCCAGATAGACAACGCTCCTTGTTTTGATAGAAAACATTCCTGTAGTGCCTGGTACTACAACACATTTTTGCATCAAGGAGAAGTTTATTTTGACATTAGTGACAGGTTTGGCTTTTGGTTTTGTTTTTTAACGAAACAGATTGTAGAGTCAGATACCGGCTGCATTTGGCAAATCCGAACCTAGGGCTGGTTATGTGGGTAAAGCACAGCAGGGAGCGAGTGGCTGGGAGTTCGGTGCTGACATTGCTGCTAACTTCCTCTTGAGCTTAAGCAGATCATGTAGGTCACTTCTAATTCAGTTTCCCTTCGTTTCGTACCAAAATGATGTAATGAGGGGTTGTGAAACTCGGAGCTGAAATCTATAAAAGTCTCCAGGAGCACATCTATAGCCTGTTCTGTTAGCGCTAAGTACCTTTGCAGAAGGTTTTTGGAGAATCACCTTCTCTTCTGAACCATGCTGTAAGAAAAGGAGAACAGCAACACCTGACAGGGTAACCATGCTATATGCTTTTTTTCCTCACTAGTTTTGGTTCCTATAATCCCAAGTTTCTTGAGCTGTAGCTGAGGAGGGATTTTCTGGTTGTCCCTGGAAAGCTGCCTAATTTCGGTTCTTATTTCCAGCAAGGTCAGAAATTACTCAAAGAACTTGAAGACAGGCAGGAGAAAGGCAGGCTGGTGGTTTGGGACTGGATGGGTGGTGTGCCTTCAAGAGATAAAGAAGAATTGCAGAGCGAAAGCAGCAGTGAGAGCTGCTGGCTGAACCAGGAGAGGAGCTGGTGCAGAAACAGGGAGGAGAGAGGCAGCGGGTGTGAGGGTGGAAAACAGAAACTACTGCGGGGAAAAGCCCCTGCAAGGGAGGAAGATGAGAAGAGAAGTCCATAGAGGGAAGGAGCAGAGCAGATGGAGTGAGGAGCAAAAGGAGATGGTAAAGTTGACTCCTTCAATGAAACGGAGAATGCTTCTCACCATGGAGACAGAAGAGTCACAAAACATAAAGATTTCCCTTGTGGTGTTTTACATATGAGAAATCACCTCGCTTGTTCCGAGGACATTATCTAATCCCAGACAAAATAAAACAGTTTCTCATCACCACTTCAAGAAGAGGTTTTCTTAGGACTCTTCCTGTTCAACTGTCACTCACACTGGATAAACCATTGCAAACAGCTAATTAAGAATCTATCACCCCTGATTGCTCCTACTTGTTGAACAGTTGTGTTACTTCAGCATAGACAAAAAGCTCAGTGCTGGCAATGGTAACGAAAATTGTCTGTTGAGTGAGAGACATCTATGGTTGAAGTTGAGTATGCCAAATGCAACCACCATGTTTTGGTCTGACTTTGTTTAGAACGGAGGCAACGACGAGTCACCACCACGCACTAATCCCTTTGAGAGAAGCTGTAGCATTAGATTCACCCTACAACATCAACCAGCGTGAGTGCTTTATGTCTTTTAAGGGGCAGACTCCAGAGCAAACAAGCAAACAGAGTCCTCTGAAGTGTGAATGGTGCAATATGCATAGAAATATGTAACTCTGCACACCATGTCATAAACTGAAACACCAGTTATTGGGTAAACTACCTGGAGATAAAGTATCTTAAGTATCTTTGTCATTGCTGAGCTTTCCTTTAGTCTTAACAAGCTTCTCTGGCAGACTATTCTATGACGATGTTGAAGAGACTGTCCCTATAGTCTCCAGTGACAAGTTCACCAGACTGTGGTGGTTGCAAATGTAGAAGTGGCTAGTTCACCTTGACAGTGGTTTCTGCAGTGATGAGCTACCTTAGATCCAGCTCGTTAGAACAGCTCAATGTGAGGAAAGATGGTAAAGTTAGATCTATGAATACAGATTCAAACTGAACTCTGATGTTAGTTGCAGATTCCCGCAAGGTTATGCCAGGAATTAACTTAATTCCATCTGGCTAGCTGTTGTGCCAGCAGGATGTACTTGATAGGGGGAAAAAAAAGTAGACATATCTTTAGGTACATCTAACTGATGATTTTGCACTGCTGGCAGGCTCTAGTGGGCTTGGTCAGATGTGCAACCAATGCAGGAGTCCAGTTTCTCTGTGACTGCAGGCAGGAAGGTCTGGAGCTCAATATTGGGAGATTTGGAAAGGGGTTTCATTCCAAGGGGTATTTTTCCTGATTCTGGAAAAGTAAACTTCATGCCAGCTGGCAAGTGGCCAAGATCTATTGCCTTGATTAGATAAATATATTGGGCAGTGCATGAAAGAGCAGATAGCAAAGACTAATGCTAGCACCGAGCATTTCTGTATTGTACCTATCATAGGTCTCAGGGCAGTTTTTACAGGAGGCCAGCATCCTCTGATACATAAATGAGAACGGAGGCTTAAATCCTCAGCATCATGTGGATTCTTACTAATGCAGGTGCCTTTCTAGGCAGAAACACATAGAAAGAGAAGAGTGTTTTCCTGCAGAGATCTGAAAGGGGGGTGGGGTGAAAAATGGAGTTGCATAATTTCACCACACCTTTAAAAATAATATCATGTTTGCAACACATTTGGTGTGACTGTAACCTTTTCTTCATAGGGGTTTAGTAGTTCAGCGTATATAGCAGAGAGCCCCGGGGAATGTGCAGCTGGGGACATTTTCGGTAGTGTGCATTAATTATAGCGTATCACTATTTATCTCATTTACATGCATTGAAAGGAAATGGCTGCTTTTACTACAGTGCCCCATTGTGCCAGGGGCTGTGAACACCCATCTAAAGACAGGATCTCTGACTCCTGAAGTTTACCCTCAAACGTGAGATGGAAAGGGTGGTGGAGGGGAACAGCATCAAAGTACACACGATATTACAGCATGTACTTATATATTTGTAGTTGTCTTGGCACAGGCAATTTTTCAGGCCAGAAAGATTGAACCCTAGGAGATTAAAATGTTAGGTATTACTGTGCATAGCTCTCTTTCCAGAGGCAGATAGTTTAAAGCAGGACACATATTGAGCCTGTGTATTGCAAGATAAGCTTGTTTTATGCTGCAGAATATATCTGGGCATTTAAAACTCCTCAGTCAGACAGCAATGGACATACTTCAAACAGTTTCACCTTCTTTAAACATATGAAATTTCAACATTGCTTTTGAAGACAACCTGACGAATGATCCTTAAATGTGAAATATTTTATTCTGATTAAATATACTTTTTTTCCCATTATTAATGAAAACAGTTATTCTGACAACTAACAAATCCCTAAAAAAAAGTGTAAGTGAACAGCCAGAGGTGATTTTAAAAGAACTGTAAAGTCAAATGGCTATGCCGTGCTAGGATGGGGAAGGGAAGGAAACAACCTTGTCTTGGAAAAAGAGCTGGCTCACACACTTGTCTAGTTATTATATATTATTGCATCTTCATATCTGTTTAGAATGGAGCCTAACGACTGTTATATCAACTTAAAAGTCCAGTCACCTTCCTTGCCCCCATTTGGATCCCCAGCATTTGTGCAAGGGGGAGAGAACCGTGTGGGTCTGCATCATGAGGATGCCGAGAGGGATACGCTGTGCGATGCTAACTGGCAAGTAGGAGAGTTGTAGTTCAAGCTTCTGATGGCATCCAACCATGCCCAGTGTATCGCTGGTCATTCCCACATCTAGAAAGAGCACCAGGATGAGTGCAGCTAGGGTGAGTGCAAAGCAGAGGTCTTTGTTTCCCGAAAAGCTAAAGCCGGGAAGGCTGCTGAGCACCACCGTGACTCCCGCGGTCCTCCAGTGCGGAGATGCTCATCCCATGCGGCGGAGCGGCGAGGGCATGTGGCGGATTCATTGCCTGACAGGAGGCGTGTGCAGTGGGTGCTGACCCTCACCGCCCATCTGACCTCGTTATTTGTTGAGGGAGCTGACTTGTCTGGAAGGACTGGCAGGGACCGGGGTGCCAGATGGCATGTGGATGTGTGTTGTGTGTCGGCTGTCATTCAGCCAGATTAATGTGAAGTTTGTAAAAAGGAGGAGGGGGTGAAAAAGAAAAAAAAAAAACAATTAAGCAAGAATCTCAAAAACAATCAAGGCCACGTGCCACCGGGCAGCAGTCGTTGGCCGCACAATGGGTTATCGGCTTCCCATGAATGGGCCCAACTGTTGCAAACGACATGAGCCTGCCCAGTTTTCAAATCATTTAATGCTCTTGTTTACTTCCAATCCAGCCAATCTCTGGGCCGGGAGAGCTGTCACCTGATGGTCTTTTTATGTATTTAAGTCCCAGGCCTCACAAAATAACTGAACAGTGGTAACCATGGCAATGCTAATTATTGCACTATAACTACAGTAGGAGAAAGAAAACACGGTAGGCTGGGAGAAAGATTTGAAGATGTTTTTTGGCCAGGATTTGAGCTTTTGGCTCCTGATCAGGTGTTGGATTTTTTTCCCTCCTTTTCTTCTTTTCAAAATCTTTTTACAAATAAATAAATTACATTCTGCTTTAAAGATCTCCCAGATAATTGTTTAGGGAACTTTGATATGTGTTTCTGAAAATCATGAATAGAGGCGCTGAAAGCTTCTGGGCAGCCAGGCACTAGAGTTCTGCCTTGTTCTTTTAAGCTGATTTAGAATCGTGTAAAACATAAAAGATGTTTCAGCAAGAGACCAGATTTATTTAAGGCTTCTGCATCGTCATTTGGCAAGGAGCACACAGTAGTCCCAACCAGCCGGCTTTAACACATTGATGGGAGAGTTCTTTAAAGCCTTTGTTTTGAAAGCAAAATCAACTACATCCAACTAAACTATGTTCTTCTGAAAGAGAAAGATGTTTTCCTGGACCTGAATCCCTTTGGGTTTACCCTGGGTATCTAATGATAACTTCCTGACATGTTGTAATTACTGCTTTGCTCCTCAAGATACCCATGACTTCCATAATACTGTTTAACATAAGTAAAAGTAGCTTAGCCCTTCATTTGCAGTAGTTCTTTTATTGACTTTAATGGGAGTTTTGACCACACAGGAATTCTTGAGTACTGTAAATATATTCCAATATTTCAGTTTTGTACTGTGCACGCTATCAGAAGCAAAACAAAACAGGTAGGACGGAGCATGCAGAATGTGTCAAAAACGGAGCTTTAAACCAAAAGCAGCCTGTCATCGTCATACCTCGGTTTCGTTGCTAAAGGCAGGCTGGGTGTTATTGTGCATTCAGTCACTACCTTTTCATTCTGATCCTTTAGTATGTCAAAAACTGCCTAAAAAATTGTTTCACATGCTTCATGGTTCCTTGGTAAGTGTCAGTAACTTCATACATCTGAATGGAAGAGATCATCAGTTTATTCTGTAAAGTTTTGTTTAGGCAGCAACTCTCTGCTGATCCGTCCCCACCAAGGGGATGCAGTGGCTGGGAAAAGCCCTCTCCAGGTGTTCGAGCCAGCAGCATACAAGACATCCTTGAGGAGCCAGGCACAGAAACTCCTTCCAAGGCTGGCTGCTCACTGGATTTCAAGGTTAATGAAAAATGGTCCAGTTAAAAGTCCTGACAGGTTTCTTCTACATCAAGGTCAAACAAGACAAATGTGAAAATAATGAACCAGCTTTGGTTTTGTTTCTCTTCTGGGTTCTTATGCCTTCTTCTTCTACAAATACTGCACAAGAAGTTTCCTTAACCAAAATGTTTCAAATTGTACAAAGGAACACATCACTAGGTAAAGGGCGGCAGTAACCAGCCAGCTGTTGTAACCAGTCAGCTGTTGAACCAAAGGTCGCATCTGAATTCTGCACAAGGAATTCCAGCCTGATGCATTTTGACTTACGTGAGCTTTGGCATCCCGGTCATCTCCCTTCTTGCCAGGGACAGTGTAGCAGCATCTCGGCTCTCTGCTAACCTTCCGTGCTATTTTGCAGACTCTTAACTTCTGACCCCTCCCAGCTGAGTGAAGATGACCTCCCCAGTGACTTACAGTCCTTGTCGTGGCTGACATCTGTTGATGTTCCTCGGTTACAACAGATGGCCAGTGGAAGAATGGATTTTAGCCTTAGTGCCCAGAATGCAATGCTACAACAGACAGGTAAACTGTTAGGATGTTAAATAACTGCTCTTTAAATGACACAGCCTACTGCCTCCTTTCTTTCCCCCCTACAGGTTAGCTTTCCTACTAGTAGATTCCTTTTAAGTGCATTACATTTTGCTTCCTGTCAGAAGACCCTGAGCCTGTTGTCTTCTGATAAGGGTATTGCTGATACATTTCCTCCATTTCAAGAGGCAGAGCGCCCTAGCAGTGACAACAGAAATCTTAGGATCCGATCGGTATTTCTGCTCAGTGTAGTTGCTGGTGCCTTGTTGCGTGAACTTGGGCCAAGGTATTTAAGACTTGCATTTCAGAGGTTTTCAACAGCTTTGAAATTAGGTAATTTGTCTTTCTTGTTGGTTTCAACACTGATGAAATTAAGAGTACCTTATTTACCTCATACCTGTTTGCTTCATAGAGACTTATAGCATATGTTCATTGAACACCTTTCTTTCCTTTGTGCACATCCTTTAGGTAAACACACTTGTTCCTTAAGGCATTCTGCTGAGACAGCTCAGCATATCATCTCACTTGCTTTAGAGCAGAAATCCTCCTGGAGTACAGATAGTGCCGAATATGGGGTTTTTTTTCTTTTGTAAGATACTGTGTCTGTAACACCACTGTGGACTCTTACACAGCTGTCATCTTTCATTCCCTGCATAACAAGTTTTAGAAGCAGCTGATGTCATCTTTGCAATTTGTGAAATGCTCTGGGTTCTTTTGGGATGGAAAGCCACAGAGCGGTGTGATTATCCACTCCAGAGCTTAGCCGTGTTCAATCGCGTCTATTAAAAATAAATGTCAGCTCTCTTTTCTGAAGTGTACTTTCATGCGAACATTCATTGCCTTTGCTTTCTCCAAAATAGGTCCTGTGGCAAGCAATATGCACTCAACAGGAGCACCTGGAGCAATGATTCATGTCCAGGCCAGCCTGCCACAGCGAATCCTGGGACTGAATTCTATTTCCACACACGGAGCAAATGTAAGAGTAGGCCTCGATGGCTTATTATTGCAACACTTCTTAGGAAAAGATGTTGGTAATTTCAAGACTGACACGTCTGTTGTCTTCGTCTCAGCAGATGAGCCAGTATGCTGTAGGTGGGCAGGCATCTCCTAGTTTACCAACACAGCAACAACTCTTTCCTCCTCCCCATTCACAGCAAGTGTTTGCCCTAGCACAGAACACCCAACAGGTACTGTTATTTGCTTGTTGTCTGTGTCTTGAAGTACCTGCCAAGATCATATCTAGAACTCTTTTTAAAGAAAAACCGTAAAATATCCCTAAACCTACGTACCCACGGACATTTTGCATCTGACATTTTCCTTCTTTTCTTCCTACGTACAGTGTAACCCAGCAGCAATCTACAACACATCCTATGGCACTCAGCCACATTATTCTCAGCCACGCCTGGCTCCTCATTCTGCCCAAGAGCTGCACCCGAAGCATTACCCCAAGCCGATCTATTCATATAGGTGAGTAGAGAGCGGAGTAGTGTATTGCCTACAGCCTGCATTGGGATGACTGTAACACTGTAGGTGTGGTAGCACGAAAGCATTTGATTCCTTTCAAAGGGAAGAAAAAAATCCCATAATCCACCAAGGAGTTCCATGGAAGCTGCCTCTGAGGGGCAGCAGGATTTTAGTTCCCGGACATCAGCATAAAGGTAGAGTAATACCACCGAGGATTAAAATCTGCAGGATCGCAGGGTGACTTTGGAGCACTTGAGAACGGTAACCCCATGAGCAGCCAGCTGCTTGTGTCTTAAGAGATGGGTCCGAGGTTGCTAGACCAGCAGAAGGCACGATGGCTAAACATACACAATCTGTTGTTTCTTGTATTTCTCTGTCCTGCAGTTGTTTGATCGCGATGGCACTGAAGAACAGCAAAACAGGCAGTCTCCCAGTGAGTGAGATCTACAGCTTCATGAATTTTTTCTTCAAGGTATGTGTATACCTGAAGGGTGGAAGTAGAACATCACAAATACTTTGTTTGTGCCTTATTTCACTAACATCCTCCTGCATCTTTCAGACAGCCCCTGATGGCTGGAAGAACTCTGTGCGCCACAACCTGTCTCTGAATAAATGTTTTGAGAAGGTGGAGAACAAGATGAGCGGCACCTCTCGCAAAGGGTGCCTGTGGGCTCTCAACCCTGCCAAGATCGACAAGATGGAAGAGGAGATGCAGAAGTGGAAGCGGAAGGACTTAGCTGCTATTCACAGGAGCATGGCTAACCCAGGTAGGGCTTACTTTACGCTTTTACTATGTGTATGAGAGGCAAGGGGGAAAAATGACTATTTGGCCAGGAATGCATGAATCTTAAGAAATAAGTTACACAGAACAGAGGTGGCTAGTGCAGAGCTCTCATGCCTTGCAATGGCCTCCTCCTCTGAGCTGCTCGACTGAAATACCCCATGCTCTGCACTGAATGAAGTCATTGCTGCTGCCCTGAGGTTGGATGGCACGGCAATACACTACAGCAGGAGGAGGTAACTGAACTGATGGTTAGTTTTGGAGGCCCTCAGTGCAAATTGGTCCCCAGCTTCAAATGGATTTTCTTTTTCCCCCGTGCTAACCTATGTAGCGCATCCAAAGCCTTCTGAGGAGTTGTGCTGCCTCCAGTGTTGGTATTTATAGTGTCACATTTTAATGCAGATTTTTGCTTGCTCCTCTGCAAACTCTCCCTCTACTAAGACTTTCTCATTCTTATTTATAAAGACACATGTTTTTTAAGCTTTCAGGAGCTTGATATTGGCAAAATCAACTGGATTTTTTTGCTGGAAAATCTGTAACATACAATCAATGATAAATTACGTTCTCCTTTGCTTAAAACCAAAAGTGCCATTGAAACTGTCAGGAGTCTCTCGTACGAAGGTTATTTGAGATACAAGCAGAATTCAGAGTATCCCTGTGAGCAGGAGACCTACTGAGGATGCTTAGTTCTGCGACTGCGGGTCAGCTGCTATCGGTGGCTTGGTCACTTTGTGTAAGTCTCGTGCGATCATTTCTTTATCTCAGTTAGGGGTAACCATAGAAGTCAACTAAGGTGTAAGGGCTAAAGGTAGCGAAGTAGATGGCATTTCTTTGCTCTCTGCACAGTCAAAGCCTGCCTTCTGCGCCACATCTCATACAATGATGAACACTGCCTGTTCAGTTTTATGGCAAAAGCGCGTGGCTGTGCTCACTTGTGAAAAGCTTTGGCCAGGCCCTGCTTGAACAAATGGGTTAAACTGTCTCTTTTCTTCCTTGGGAATGGGTATCGCTTGTGCAGAGGAGCTAGACAAGCTGATCACTGACAGACCTGAGAACTGCAGGCGGCCCAGCAAACAGGCAGAGTCTGAGGTCTCCACTCTGAACCACATGGCAGCAGCCCAAGGCCGAATCCCCATCTCCCAGCTGCAGCCTCAGCCGATCATGACGCTCTCGCTGCAGTCCATCCCCCTACATCACCAGATCCAGACCCAGGCTCGCATCGCCCCGGACTCGCCAGCACCTGCACAAACGCCTCCTCTCCACACTCTGCCTGACATGAGCCACAGCCCTCTTCCCCACCATCCCATGGGACGCGCCCCTCCGGACTTCCTGAACATGACAGCAGACATGAACGCGGAGGTGGATGCTCTTGACCCAAGCATTATGGATTTTGCATTGCAAGGTACAGGAGAAGGGGTAGGGGAGGGCATGTTATATGGTTATGTAGTCACTGAATATATAACCAGGGTCCTCAGCAGGATGCTCTGGGCTGGGGTGTAACTGAACTAAAAACTTGTGCTGGGTGCTAGCCTCTGCAGCGTGATGTCCCTGGCCTTCCTCCATGTGTTTCTGCCCTGTGCTAGATGGGACAGCAAACCGCCTTCATGGTTCAAGCGCAGGCACTGCAGTAGATGTGAGCAGGGACATCCAACTAGCTGAATCTGGGACACCACATCTCTCTGCCCATGGGAAACCATAGATCTACTTGTGTCGTGGTTTTTCCCCTTCTGTAAAAGGAGAACTTCCCTGGCTTATATGGCGATGTCCAGCATGGTCCCAGGGTTTCTGGTTAGCACATGGTAGATAGATGCTGCCCGGAAAGGTCTGGACTCCTGCTGGAACCAGAGGATTTGGGGGGAACAGACACACTTTCTGCCTTTGAGCTACACGTGGTATCATCTGCAAGCAGCACTGGTCCTAAGCAGTGGGTAAATCCCTTTAGTTATGGACTGACCCCTACGCACAGGGCCCGGGTGTGTTGGATGTGTTGCTATGACCAGAATTTAATCTTTTAAAGGTAACATATGGGAGGAAATGAAAGACGACAGCTTCAGCCTTGATACTCTGGGTGCCTTTAGCAACTCCCCGCTCCATCTCTCAGACTGTGACCTGGGCACCCCTGGCCTCACCCCTGTCTCCAGCGGCAGCGACCACTCCTTCTCAGACTTGCAGGTCACCGGCCTTTACACCACCTACACAACACTGGACAACGTAGCGGCAGCTCAGTACATGAACCCCCAAGGCAACAAACCCATCGCTCTGCTCTGAAGTTTGCACCATTCCATGGACCTCCGACGCAGGGGCCAGTTTCTCCCGTTAAATCCGACCTGAAAGCAATAAAAGAGCTCCTCCTGCAGACGCTTGGAACGTGTTGGCTATTTACTGGGACACAGCATGTGATGCCAAAATAAATCAAACTGTTACTGGTAGAACCACTTTCACCCGTGGCAAGGCTGAGGAAGGGGCACGGACACTCACGTTGCAGGATTGGTGAGCTCTCAAGAACGACCTGGAAAGCATCAGTCAGCATTTTTTTTAACTTTCAATAAAACGGAACTGAGCTAAAAAAAGTCCAGTTTAGGTAAATACATTTAGTTGACGACATGATCAGGACTTACATGCGGACGCTGTTTGATCACCACCTACACAGAAGCCAACACAAGTCAACGGGCTGGTCAGCACCAAGTTGGAGTCCAAAATGTTTGATCATGTATCATGTATATCTTTTTTTTCCTTAAATTGCCAAAAAACTATTGCCATTGAACATTGGCCACACACGGTTTCTGGAGACACTTGCCCCACTAACAGTTTTCTGACATAACTATTGTTAATTTATTGTTATGAGATAGGAAAAAAAGGAGCAAAAATACTACAAAAGAAAAATCAAACCCATAGCAGACAACAGTTATATCTAGATTTAAAAACAAAGTCCTCAGCCCATGAAGGAAGTGGTACTACTGAATTATTAAACTGATTGCTGGCTAGAATATTGTAGGAATTATGCCTCTTTTTAGGATTTTTTGAAAACAAAAAAAAGATTAGATTTGTTTATAGTCTTGTGTATTGTGCTTCTGTCTATTCTTGTGCTAGGCAGTATTACTATTTGTAAATTTATTTATATTTATTGTTATGAAGAGAAAGAAATTATGTAAACTGAGCACTGTTCAACTTTTTAAAATGCTGCAGTAACCTGTTTTACATCCACTAAATTATTCATAATCAAAAATGCAACCATTTTCATCACTGTTGTTACACTACATTTCTTTTAAATAAGCACTTTTGATACTGTGAAACTCATATTTTTTTAAAAAAAATTCAGAGACCAAATATTGTAACTGTACCATTCCAATTCATAATAGTCTTTCTTTCCTAATTAACCAAGTAAAATTGATTCTAATGTAGTTTTTTAAATTTTCAAACCCTGCTTTATACTTGCTAACATAAGTTGCAAAAAAGTGCGATGAAACATCTGAAGATATAAAAAGCAAACTGTATGTTGGAGTTTAGCATTTAGTCTACTTATACCTCTATGACCATGAAGTAATATTTATATCTCGTGTTTTGTCTGTTCCTGTGCATTAATAGAATTTCCCAGTCTGTGGGTTCCCGGTATTGTATCCATGTGCTCACAGGCTCCTCTCCCCCACACTGCTCCACGTACCAAAACCCTGGAGGGTGCAGGGTGCTGGAGTCACCTTTTTCCTTGAAAATCACTGTTGTGAAGATCGAGGACTACAAAATGTCTGTGCCTGTATCTTCCCCAAGTGCATACGGCCACGGCAACCTCTTCCAAAAGGGCACGATGCTCCATGGCATAATTTATTGTTCAAGAACAAATGTGATTACTGATCATTTGCTGTGATTGGCGTCATCTATGATGTCTTCATTTTTTTTAAAATAAATATTTCTTAGCACTAAGCCTGGGTCATTCTAGATATGCTCCGTTATAATGACGCTGGTGTCAAGCGAGCCCTCGTCACACGGCACGCTGCAGCTTGGCCTTAAACAGTAATTCCCGAGGCATTTGCTATGGAAATCCAACCCAGCGAGGAAAGATTCATGCAACTTATGGATGGCGATAAACGGACAAAGCTCCGACACGTTTGACTCCAGCCGTGCCGAGGAGCAGGCCCTTCTCTTGAATCAAAGACTTGTGTGTTTACAGGCCACCACTAACAGAAAAGAATCTCAGCCATGCACAAAGCCTCTGTAGCGCCCATCTGCAAAGGGAAGCAAGGGCTTATCTCTAAAAAAAGCAGCTTTCCCCAGGCTTCATTGCCTTTACAGACATAAAACCAAGTTGAGGGTTTGTCCCTGGCTCAAATCCTCCAGGAGAATAAGAGTTTACAGGTATTTACTCTATTAACACTTTCTCCTGAAAATCACTGTAGCTAAACGCGTAGAAAAGCTCTGGTTTAGGGACAGGCGTTCGCAGGAGGGAAGCTTGGAGATCTACATCATTTATACAATGACAAAAGAAAGAGAGGTCAGGAAAACTTCCTTCAGAACTGTGCTCACTTTATTGGCCGTGGTTTGGCTCTCGTACGGCGAGCATCAGCACCCCCTTCCCTGACAAAATGCAGTGACACCTTTCAAACCAGAAAGCATCTAGTAACACCTTTTCCACCCACAGGAGACCCCCCCACAGACCCTGGTGGGACCCCGCAGCCCAGGCATGACCAAGGAGGTGCCCAGCACCTCCAACGCCATGGTAATACCAGCACTGCACCTGGACCAGGTGTCCCACCTTCCATTGCCATCCTGCCTCCCCCTTTGCGAGCCAAAGCTAAACCTGTGCTGGTGAAACGATGCACCCACACAGCCAGAGGCACTGGAAAGCACATGTTCAAATTTCCCCCTCCATGAACGAAGCTGATTAAAGGCCACCTGAGAAGCAAGGTACAGGTTCAAGCAGATGGAGAGCTCGCCCTGGCTCCTGGGCTTCAGTGGAGGAACTGAGTCGCTGGGGCAGGAGAACCTGGAGCCGTGTCCTCCCTCCTCTCCATCCTCCCCAGGAGTCACAGGCTGAAAACACCCAAAGAAGCTGTGGCAGGAGCCAGGACAGACACGAGACAGGTGAGAGGAACAGTCAAGTCAAATGGTGATGGATCCATTGATGTTCCTGCTGCAACAGCTCCCAGCATGGCTCGCTGATGTCTTTTCTGGATCATCAGCTACTCATAGTCACATCTACTGATCGCTCCCCAACAAGGGGAAGGATGAGACAAATTGCTCCTCACAGTTCCCGAATTTATTATAAAATGTCAGTTTGAGACTTCTTCTTAAGCAGGGTTTACATTTCCTTGTGCCAGTGCCCGGTCAGCTTCAACACGGCCACACAGAGACCTCCTCCTTCGTCCCGCTTCCCTGTGGTGCCCAGGCCAGTCGGTTTGTACTTCCAGCTCCGTCCCATCTCATGAGATGTGTCTGACACTGGTGCCTGTTTTAAAGGCTAAGGCCAGGGCTTGCAACTAAAACACAGTAAAAGATTTTAGATTCTTTTTTAAACCAACTTCTGCACTAGGTCCAGACTCCAGACTTGGCTTGGGACCAGTTTATCTTCTGCCAAGCCACTCCTCTGACGAATGTCCCCAGCGCCAGAGGGAACTTCACATGGATGGCAAGACCATCTTCATGGCTTAAAATACAAACGCTGGCATCCTTTATTTAGGCACACGACTAAGAAAGAGTCCAAGGCTTCAGCTGAAGGGCTGAGGAACCGGGTGGGGAGGCGAGGTCTGGCTTCTGAGCAGCAGTGTGTCCTGGTGCCCCTCCTGCCCCGCGGCAATTGCCCTGCACGCTGACGGGCCACTGGCTCAAGATGGGCCATCATTATCCACCGTCGACAGGAGATGGGCAATCTGGGCCTTCTGGGCACGGGTGATGTGCTGAGACATCTGGATGATGCAGTCCATGGCCACCTCAGGGTTGGCTTGGACCAAGCTGCAAGGCAGATGGGAGAGGGCAGCTGCATTGGAAGCAAGAACCGCCTTGTCCTCGCCACCTGCTGTCCCCAAGCCCAGGGGACAGCATCACCCTTCGCACCCTGACTCCCATGGCCACTCACCTCCGGATGCGCTTGAGCACGTAGTCCCGCTTCAAGTACTTGATATTCTCCCGGATGGCCGACTGGGTGCCGTCGTCCTCTTGCATGTGCTTCTCCAGCCACTCCACCACCACCTGGTTGTTGTCCCAGAGGTAGCCCTGGGGAGAGCAGCACCGTGGGCAGGGGGTCCTGCTGCCTGCACAGCCTGAGCCCCCCTTTCTGCTGTGGCCTCAGGCTTTTTCTTCCCATGACAAAACCAGGCAAAGGGATTTGTCTTCTCAGGCCCGCACGTATGGCACAGCACAGCACAGCGAGTTCCTCCACTCCCATGGCACAGCCACGGGGTAAAAGGTTCAATCTGGAAACTGAAACTCAGGAAACCTTTGTGGACTGTTTAAAATGCAAAAAGTCACAGTAAAACGTGTTTCCTTTGCATGCCCTCACCTCCCAGCTCAGTAAGCACAGGACTGACATGGTGATGTGTGTGTGATGAGCAACTCAAATGCAAAGACCCCAAGTCTCACTTCTGCCCTGGGAAGCCCTATCTGACAGCAGAAAAATGTTTATTTGGGGGCCACCTTGCTACCGCTGAGCACCAGCACCCAACCGAGGTCACTCGATCTGAAGAGACAGCCGCAGCCTCAGGGCTCCTCGGCCACCCACCCCGGCACAGGCTGCAGAACAGTAATTCCCATCGCACGTTTAAACCCTCAGGGAGGCACTGACGAAACAGCCACAGGATGGGAGAGCGAGGTGACAGCCCTCAGGACCCCCCCTGACGGCAGGGATGCCTTGGGAAGCTGGGGTTGGGGGTACCTTCACGGCTCCTTCCGTCTCCATGAACCAGCGGCGCAGCATGGACTGGATGTGGATGTGGCTCAGCTCGCTGTTTGCCTTCAGGACCTCCGCCTTCACCACCTCCTCCAGCAGCAGCCGTCGCAGCCGCCAGTAGAGGAAGGAACGGGCGGTCTTCCCCTCCAGGATGTCCATGTCCTGCAGAAATGGGGACACAGCCCAGGTTCGCCTTTGCAGAAGGAAGAGGAGCTGATGTGCAGCGCCGGCGGGTTTGAAGGCAGCTCTGCTGGGCTGGAGCGGAGAGCAGCGCCCAGGCAGGAACGGCACGTGGAGCTGCAGCCCAGACCCTCGGGACGGGAACTTTCCCGCCCGCCTTCGTGCCGTCGCTGCAGAACTCCCTGTGCCAAGCCCCTTCCCACCGATGCCCTGGCTCACCGTGATGACGCCTTTCTCCTGCATGCGGCCCGGGGTGTCGTGCAGGTCGGCGAAGTGCACGGCCACCTGGTAGTACACGGGCAGCAGGAGCTCCTCCCGGGCCTTGAGCTGCTTCTCCAGCTCCCTGCGCTGCGCCTCGGACAGCTCGGGGGTCCCTGTGGGATATGCCGTGCTGAGCAGCCCATTTGTTACCCCTGTGATGGGGTCCACAGCCCCACCACAGGGTCTGGGCTCTGCTCCGTGCTCCTCCATCAGCCACCCCCGCCAGGAAACGGGGTGCCCAGCGTCACACCCCTTCGCTTTGGCACACTTACACCCCTGCTCAGAGCCCAGCCACAGAAGGCCATGGCCACCAAGGGGCTGCACCGTGTTCGGTGCCTGCACAAGAGAGGTGGGAGGTGGCATTTGCAAGGACTTTGTGGAATGTGTTTTAGCAGGGTGGAGGGACATGGGGGCAAGGACCTCCCCGCGCAGCCCCCGCCATCCGCTGCAGGCAGGAGCCAATTGCAAGGTGAAAGGAGACACAGGAACTTAAAGACAGGGCATTAAAGGCAGCTTCTGTGCAGCTCTCTGATGACTCATTAGGTACTGATTCAGCAAGGCCATTGCCATTCTTCATCTCAAAGCACGGGAGAAAAGTCCAGCACCATTTACGGAGCCCCCAGGAGATACAGGGGTTTTAAAGTACCACCACATCCCCTTGGCAGGCTCCACCATCAGAAAAGCCATAAAGAATTTTCACGGAGGAACACTAAAGGATTTCCTGATGGTTGCCACCATGGTGTTGGAGCCTCATGTTTTAACTTACCGCTACCAATGCCCAAAGGCTGAAACACTCTTCCCTTACCCAGCTGCTCAACGAGCTTGGCATAGACCGTATCGATCCTTCTCATGGTCTTCACCAAATCTTTCTTTCTGAACTTGATCTCCACTGTTCCTCCAGGCTCCAAAATGCCTCCCCTGGAAGGAAAGTTTGGTAAAGCAGGGACTCGTCTGCATGGATGAATAAGTCCTGGGGAAAAAAGGTCCAGGCAACTCTCTCTTCTAAGAATTAGGGAGAGAAAAAAAAACTAAAAGCGTTTTGTTTCCAGTCTGGGTTTCTTGCCTATCCTCCCACTCCTTACAGCTTGCTCCAATGTGCATTAACTCAGGTTAGAGAAAAGGCCTCCTGACCCCCAGAACCATGTTTTACTTGCCCACAGCCTTCACTGGACGCAGGAGGATATCCCCAAGGAGATACCTGCCATGCTGCTCTGTAAGAGCCCTGGAACTTCTAGCTGATGGCTTTGATTAACTCAAGGGTAAAAAAATACACACCTCAAGTGACCGGAGGTCTCTGCCAGTGGGACTGTGACTCTGCAGACCCCACGCACTGGCTCTCATTTCTCTGCACGTGAGCTGCAGAGGATGCACATGTATTTTGGATGCTGACCTGCTCTCCTTGTCCGCGTAGAGCTCCATGTACAGGGGGTTGATGGTGGAGTCAATGACCACCCAGGAGCCTCCCCGCAGCTCCGCGTGTGGAGGGATGTAGACCAGGACAGGTTGCTTAAAATCCCGGAGGCTATCGACAATTAAGGCGCCGAACTTCAACATTTGGTCGTACATGTCTGAAAGCCAAGGGGACTCAGTGACTGGGCACCCCGACTGCTGTGGGCCAGGTTATTGCCCCTTGCCTCCTTCTAGCTGCCCAAAGCCACCTTCTCCATTGGAGAGACCAAACAAGGACCCTAAAACCAGCCCAGCAGGAAACCACCAAAGCCTTGGGACCTGGGTCCTGGCGATGCCCCATCACCTCCCCAACCCAATCCCGCATCCCAGAAGGGTGTGGACAGGACCCTGGTAGGCTGGGTCATCCCAGGACACTGTGGGGTGGCAGGAGTGCTGGCAACTTGTCATGGCATGGGGATCTGGGCACCCCAACCACAGGTACCTTTCATGCCGCTGGAGAAGCCTCGCCAGTTGGCGAAGATCATCAGCGGGAGATGCTCCCGGTTGAAGTCCCGAATAGCCTGGGATGTTTTAAACGCAGAATCTGGAAACCAGACCTGCCCGGCCTGCTGGATTATCTGCAAAAGATGGCAAGCAGCAGTGCTGAGACCAGTACCGGTGCTTCCTGGCATACCACATTGGCAGGTTGGTGGCATGTGGCGTTCAAAAGCTGGAAGAAAACAAACTGACCAAGCACCCTTGATTTCATCAGTCTTTAAGGAAAACCAAGACATGCCAAAGGATTATACTAAGCTTTTTCCCTGCTCTTCCCTGCAGCCTCCTCCCGATTGCTGCTCAGCTGCACCAAGGTCTCCCCACGCACCTTCGCCTCTGAGTCCGGGTTGGCAGGGTCTGCGGGTATCGTCACCTCCACAGTGCGGGTCTCAACGGCGATGACACCCACGGGGAGACCTCCCAGCCTGCAGCAAGGCAGGGTGGCCTCAGCAGAGGCCAGTTCCCCTCCACACTGCACCCCAGCCCCACTAGAGAGGTTCCCCCCATCACCATCCTAAAAGCAGGGCCATGGCCAGGGCTTGAGTGTGCTTGACCATGCATGCAACCTCCCCACATCGCGCTCTGTCCCGGGGCTCCATCCCCTGCTCCCAGCAGTACCTCGCTCTGCCAACCACAACTGTCTGAGCCCACGGCCTCATGATCTCCAGGAAGCTTCCCTGGTCGAAGAAGCCACTCTGCCAGGTCCCCTTGAGAGCTGCAGAGCAGAGGAAAAAGCAGAGCAGCACAACAGTGAGCACTGAAGGGCTCCCTGTGCACCAGCCCACAGCAAAAAGCATCTTCTGCACCGGAATGGGGGTTTTGCAGCCACAAAACACATTGGGGAGCATTGCTGCAGAGATCTCAGGCTACCCTCACTTACTTGGATGGGGTCTCCCTGCCAGCATCCACCTGGGGTCGTAGGGGACTTTGGAAGGGACAAAATCGATTTCTCTTTCGATGGGGTCACTTACGGCAGTGATGGGCACAGGGCTCTGGTTATCCTGCAAGGGAGAGCCCCGAAGGGCAGGTCACCAGCCAGGCATGGGGTTACACCCCACACCGCCGTCCTGCAGCACCCTCCTACCTTGGGTATGTACGAGAGCCACTGCAGGATGGTGTAGACCCCCTCAAAGTCATCCGGGACGGTGACATGGGAAACACCGTTATTATGCATGATCTGCACGCCTCCCAGCTGGTTATTGGATGTATAAACTTCACGTCCCAACACCTAGCCAGAATTATTAACAGAAACACAGATCTGTCTCTGCTAACCCAGGAGCTGCTCCTCCTAGCTCCATTTATTAAGTCAAACCTCTGTACGGGCACGTTCCCTCTGGCTTGAGGCTGCATTTCCACCACTGTCTACCAGGCTGGTGTTAAAGCAAAGCGATCCTGCTTTAGACAAGTGCAGCGGTTTAGCTAAGCAGGTTTCAAACCAGCTCAAACCAGTACAATTCTGCCCAGAGATGGGTCCTGCCCCTGGGATTGGAGCCAAACAGTCCCCATGGCAGCTCTGCCGTCCCACCCTGCCCCAGAATCGATGCACCATGACCTGGTCCCTAAAGCAATACCAAATAGCTGCGGGGTGGCATCCTCTCCGTTCTCAGCCAGACAAGCACAGTTGCAGTTCCCCTGCAGCTCCTCCAGACAATTCCCACGAGGTGACGTGCAGGGAACTGCCACCTCTTCCCATGGGACAGGGAAGGAGCTCATGCATGTAGCAGTGAGAGGGACAGCGCCGGGGGAGGACACGCGGCCAGAGCACAATACCTTATTGAGAGCCGTGACACCGGTGAGGATGATGTGGGAGTTCTCCACCTGGATGACCCGCTGGCCCAGCCTCACCAGGTACGCTCCGATCCCGATGGCACGACAGGTCACCTGGGCACACGCACAAGGACACGTGGGGTTATTGGGGAGAAAGGGCTGCAGCAGAGTCCGCGAGCACCGGGAGAACGATGCTCTGCAGGGGGCTGCACAGCCAGGTTGCACCAGGTCACTTATTGCATCCTGGTATTCCCCTAGGGTGACCTTAAGAGCAAGTAGGAGAGAGGAGGAGTGGAGCAGGGGAAGGGCCCACGCCTGTACCATGCTGATGGTCACTATTTCGTCGTAAGCACGAGAGGACTCCCCAGCGATGGTACCGGCGGCTCTCAGGTTTTCCACCCCAAATCCATTGTCCTTCCCGATGATGTCCAAGAGGACATACCTGCGGGGAAAGCAGAGCCACGGTGGTGTGGGTAAGATAGAGGGAAGAACTCACTTGCATTGTCTGTCTGGCAGGATGCTGAGCCGGGATGTGGGATGTAGGGCAGGGCTGGGGGCGGCTCTGTGCACCCCATGGGATAGCGGGGCTCACCTGGACTCCCCCCATTCCTCCACATGCTCACAGTGCACCGAGTTCATGGTACTGATCCTCGTGTAATCCTGGGGAGTCAGGTACAGGTACTTGAATCCCTGTAAAATCAAGAGGAGGAGGATGAGTTGCAGAACCCCCCCAAGCACACGCTCATGTGGGACACGGCCCCTCTCCAAACCCACCTCGTGCATCAACAGCAGCTCAAGGTCCAGGGCTGGACAGAGCAGCCATGCCAGCACTGGCACCTTTATCTCCACCCCACTGGGGAAAGCAGAGGGAACCATCCCTGAAGCACTGGGTGCAGGTGTGGGCTCACCCCCCAACACTGATCCCACAGTTTTATGTCCCAGTTTAGCTCTGGTCCTTCCTTCCCCAAATAAGTCCTCTGCTGTTTTCCGTGACGGCAGGAGGGGAGGTGCCCACACACCTTGTAGGGGTCCGCGGGGTCCACCCAGGCCACCTGGAACATGTGCTTTATCTCATCGGCAAAGCCGATGCGGGCACCGCTGTTGGCGGCGATGTAGATGCGGGGGATGCCTTCGGCCCGCGCCAGCTCTGAGGCCCTCAGGAAGACCAGGTCCTCCTCCGGCCCAAAGGAGCCAATCTTGTGCGTGATGTCATTGCAAATGAGCACGATGTCCCGGCCTTTTGGATACTCAGGGGTCTTCAGCTTCATTTTGAAAGCAACCATCCCCACCTGCCCCAAAACAGCACAAGGTCACAGGGCAGGCTCCTCCAGAGAAATGGGGTCAGAGCTGGAGACTGCATCAGCCAACGGACAAAACGCTTGCTGGAGGAGCATCCCCTGGGCTTTAAACACAGCCAGACCAGGAAAGCCACCAGCCATTCCCACCTGCCGCAGCACAGCTTCCCCCGGCCCATCTCTCTCCCCTCATTCCCAAAGCATCCCCTGCTACCTCATTCCCTCCGGGGACCCTGTTCATCTGCACCAGGTGCCCCTGCGAGTCCAGCACCAGCTCGGTGTAGGTCAGGAGGTCCTTGGGGTGCAGCTCTGAGGAGCCCCACAGCTTGAAGAGAGCCTGCAGAGACACCGGGCACAGGAGGAGCTGAAAGCACGGGGCCGCGGCAGCTCCGAGGCCATGGCTGAGCGCAGACCCGCACTCCTGCCGCAGGCTGGGACGTGGGGCGAGCAAAACTTGGTGTTAGAGCCCACCCTGCGGCAGACCTCCTTGCAGGGGGCTTTCTGGTTCACATCCTCCACAAGTGCAACCACAGCAGTTTGCAAGAGCTAGGAATCGGTTTAAAAATGCTTCGTATAACCAAAAATGTTGGGGCTTGAGCTCTTTTCTTTTTCTCCTTTGTTAGCTCAGGGGAGAGGTGTCTTTTCGCCAGATGGGGAGGGTGGGGAAGAAAACCAAATGCAATAATTTGGAGTTTCTTTCTGCTCAGCCAGACTGACCTGTCTGATCATCTCCGGGAAGTCATACACGTAGGTTGTGCCCAAGGACTGCGCCTGGAACCGCTTGGCCTGAAGCAGGTCCTTGGTGACGTAGGGGGTGTTGATGAGCATCCCGTGCTGCAGCCCCTGCTTGTCCCCGTATGACTGAAACATGATCTGGAGAGAAGGGCAGAGCATCGGCTGCCTTCCCTCGGCGTCCAGCCAAGTTCTCTCTGCAACTCTAAGGTGCAAGGGCCCCCGCAGGGCTGGAGCATTGCTGAGCTTTGCCTGGCCCTGATGCTCATGCCTGTGGCTTGGCTGGTGGA
Source organism: Cariama cristata (assembly GCF_000690535.1). Taxonomy (NCBI): domain Eukaryota; kingdom Metazoa; phylum Chordata; class Aves; order Cariamiformes; family Cariamidae; genus Cariama; species Cariama cristata. The sequence goes on along the minus strand of NW_009626178.1, from coordinate 15,169 downwards.
AAACGTGATTTTCCACCCCACTCTTTGCTGTTGAGGGGACAGAGTGCAACACTGCTGTGCTGCAAGTACCAGTAACACCCTAACGCTGAGCTTCGCCTCCCAGACCAAAAACTGCCCTACTTCGCACCCGCAACACCCCTGGGGATCAGCATCATTTTGGAGCAAAGCATCAGCCCAAGGGGCCCAACTAGATGCAGCACAGGGGAGTGAAACCGGGCCAGCCCTGGGAATGCTGCTGCACAGTGCCGGGGGCTCTGGGTCGGACCAGCATTGCAGGTGCATGAGGATTTTTGCAGAAACCACCCCAAAGCTTCGCCGTAGTCGATAACTACTCAAGCAGTCGTGGTTGGGTTCAGCTTGCAGCTGCGGCCTGCGGTTACTCACGCTGCCGGTGCTGGGGTCCCTCACTTCTTTGTAGAGGCTGATGTCCAAGTAGTAGCCGGACTCGTTGGTCAGGAAGAGGCGGATGGGGATGGCGGTGGTGGTGGGCGTCAGGCGGATGTTGATCTTCACCTCCGCCTGCAGGACT
>NW_009626178.1:13942-14630 GCF_000690535.1 Cariama cristata | reverse complement strand
GCCTGCCGTAGCGCATCACCATGGAGCGCACCGACTCCTCGATCTGGGTATAGGATGGCACAAGACGGGTCCGTGGTACAATGCTGTCCTTGAGCGTGTGATGCCAAGGCTGGAGCAGCCCTGTCGCATTTCCACCCCAAACAGCCATTTCGGATTTGCTTTGGGCAAGCCCTTTCCCTCTCTCCATCCCTCCGGGCTGGTGCTGCCATCCAGCTGCTCCACTGGGAGAGGGAAAGACAGTGTCCCATATCCTCCCGAACGGACGCAGCCCCACTCCTCCAGACTGCACAACGCCTGGGGGAAGAGCCTGCCGCTCACCCTCATGCCCTCCAGCAAACTGCCTGCGTGTCCAAGTCCGTACAAAAAGCTCTGGTCATTGCAAAGTGTGAAATCTCAGCACCACCCCAGCAAAGAGCCCACAGTGAAGGTCTGACACAGAAATTAAGCTGCAGGGCCCTCTGGGGCTGCCAAATCCATCTCCCGTCCAGGGTCAGGTGGGTGCCGGACAAGACCGGGTCTGACAGCCAGCGTGGAGGGTGGCTGCCCATCTGTGCAGCGGTACCGAGCACAGGAGGTGACACAGCCTCCATCCCCAGATCAGCAACACGCTGACAGCGGGAAGCAGGACACTGAGAAACACACCTTGGAGGGGTCCATGATGACCGTCGGGACGAAGTTGAGGAAGATG
>NW_009626178.1:13694-13930 GCF_000690535.1 Cariama cristata | reverse complement strand
GTGTTGTTGAAGGCCACCTCCAGCTCATCCATCGCCTCCAGGAGCAGCCGCTCACCCTCGTTCTGCAGGTACTCGAAGGAAGCCTCCTGCGATGCGTCGGGCAGCTCAGAGGTGGCCAAAGCAACACCTGCACCCAAAATGTGCCCACCTCTGCCCACACACCCGAGGGACCCGGCACCACCTTGCCTTGGTGATGAGATCCGAGTGGCGCACGATGGCACGGATAAAGAAGCGGG
>NW_009626178.1:7135-13549 GCF_000690535.1 Cariama cristata | reverse complement strand
CAAACTGGTACGGCGTTGAGGGGTGAGCGAGCGGCCCGTCAGCCAGCGCCGGACGGGGTCTGCTCTAACCGCAGCTCTTACCTCGTCCCTGGCTCTGAATGTGAAAAACTTTGGGAATTCTCTCTAGAGCAAAAGAGAGGGAGAACACAACATGAATAATCCTGGCACGCAGAGGATTCTTCCGATTTTCAGCGAATTCTTTAAAAAGAAAAAAACCTTGCCGGCTTCCTTCTTCCCCAAAGGGAAAAGAGCTGGGAATAATCGATGTCTCTTAAAGGCAGCTTAAAGCTATGGAGCAGCCACGCAGGAACCACATGTTACTGGAGACATTAACCGCATCAAGGATAATATAGGAGATAAATCACTCATTGAATCCCTCATTAATTAATTCCCAGCTCCTGAGGCACAGTAGGTACACCCATCGCTATGTCTATAAGGTACTTAGGGATGCTTTTAGGCATTTTAAGGAGACAGAAGCAGGACGTGTCCAAAGTCACGCTGCCTGTCGGCAGCTCAGTCTGCACTCACCTGCTGGGCGATGAGAAATGTGATTCTCCGGAGACCACAGTCAACGAGGACATTTTTCTACACAGAAACATAAGACTCCACCAGTCACGAGAGCTTAAACTTCTCCACTGAGGGAGCCAAAAAAACCCAAGCGGCTGCCACAGGGTGCAGTGTTTTGGGGAGCACCGCGTGGAGACGAGGCAGCGCCTTGGGGTACGGTGCCCTGGCTTGCAGGGTCTGCAAAAAGGGGGTCTGATCCCAGCGACAGACCTTGGACTGGGCAAAGGCTCTGAAGATGGGCACCAGCTTCTCGTCTTCCACATGGTCAGCCCAGCGGAGCGCGATGTTGAGGATGTGGATTGGCTCCTCGTGGACGTTCTGGCAGCAAAACCCCCCAGTCAACCCTGACCAGTGGCACCACTGCCATCCTGGCACCACCTGGGACGACAGCAATGGTATCGTGCCCACCTTGGCATCCTCCTCCTCGTAGATGGTGGCTCGTGCCTCACTGAAGATCACACTTTCCGAAGGTGGGTTGGCGAAACACAAGATCACTTCATCGAAGTTCCTGCCCAAACGGTGAGGATGAGGTGACAACACAGCACGTCGTGCCCACCCTCTGCCCAAGGTGACAGCACCAGTGACCCATGGTGGCAGGGATGTGGGTACCTGTGCAGCAACCCACGGGTATGCACTGGCTCAGCCGGGCTCCACCAGCCCACGGCAAAGCCACAGCTCACGAAACGCAGCTCCGAGCGCTGCTGTGGTAACGCGTGGAGATGCTTAACCTGTGCCAGACAAGCTTCCCCCAGGCTCCGCATGCCCCCAAAAGACACGTCGTGTCCCCACCAGGTAAGTGTCATACTGAAAATACCCAGCCCCAACCTCTGGCTGTGGGAGGAAGAGGAGCTGCCCCGAACGCTGCCCAGCCACCACCAGTTTGGCTCTTCCACCCCCTTTTGATTTCTTCCAACTGCAGCAGCACCCAAAAGGGACGTGCACGACCAGCCAGGCGTGTCCCTGCACCCCCACCTTGTGAAGTCCTCAAATATAGCCCCCATCCGGTTGCTCAGGGGGGAAAAGCCACTGTCCATGAAGAGCTCGGTGCTGTGCCGGGCCAGGTCAGGGTTGGAGATGCTGACGGGAACAGACATCCTGCTCGGGGGAGCAAGGCAGCTGTCAGGGTGGAGGCATCGCTCCTGGGTCCAACAGGGACCACGCGGGTCCCACACGGGACCCTGACTTGGAGAGGGCTCATCCTGCTCCACCGGCAAAGGCAGAGCACGGCAGGCAGTTCCCTCTGAGGGTCTCCGCGTTTTCCACGGAGGAGATGATACAAACCCGACAGCTTTGCAAAAAGGACCATGTCCAGGGGAGTGGGACAGGCGTGCAGGGGCCCCCATACCTGTTTGGGTGGGAGAAAGTCAGCATGAACTGGAACTCCACCAGTCAGGTCCCATCCGAGAGCTGCCGGTGCTGCAGGCTGTTCAGCTCGTAGGCAATGTACCCACGCCGCACGTACACCTGGGAGGGGGACAGGAGGAGGTATCGCCGTGTCCCGGCTCCCACCGCACACATCCATGCCACCCCCCAGAGCTCACACACCCCCCGCAGCCCCCCCAGCCCCTCACCCCCAGTGCTGCCATTCGCACCACCTGGTTGGTGTGGTAGAAGAAGACAGGAAGCACATCAAAGATGGTGGTTTCGGAGAGGATCAGTTTCTGGGGGAAGAAAGCAAAATTTAGGGCAAGGATGAAGCAGGACCTCTTTGCCCCGTCACAGGATGGGGGAGGCACGTTCCAGAGGGGTCCCTCAATGTGGGGCTGTGCAGGACTGGGCACCGGCGTGCCATAGGACACCCAGCCCACCATGGGGACATCACCAGACCCAGATGTGGATCCACATGTCAGTCCCCCAGCAAACAGGGTGAGGAGCAGGGGGGGGATGGGGACTGGCAGCGATGGGGTGCACCCCTTCCTCTGCTCCGCACAGGCACTGACACAGCACCAAGGCTTTGATTGCTTTTTTGGCTATTTTTAAGGCTAAGCCACTCGCAGCCCGACCTCCTCAGCAAAGTCACCCAAAAGGCAAATTCCCTCTGCGGAAAATTATGCAATTCCCAACCTTCAGGTTTTCAGGGCAGTACTCGTGTCCATACATGTCGATGGCAAAGAGGAAGATGGACTCCACTTGGTTGTGCCGCAGCTCGTAGGAGGGCAGGTGAGAGGCGATGAGCACCTGCAAGGGGAGAGGAGGCTGGGAGCGTGGGGAACGGGCACAGGGATGGGGACAGGGACGAGGACAGGGATGGAGACAGGGATGGGGACGGTGCTCGCTGACCTGCCGGGCTCTCAGAGCGACTTTGGAGTGCTCGGTCTTGCTGAGCTGCGTCAGCTCGTGGAGGATGGCCGTCAGCTCGTCCGTCAGCGTGGGGTCACGGCCGCACAGCTGGTCCTGCAATGCACCCAGCACCACGGCTCAGCTCAGGCGCCTTCGCTGCGGGATGGCTTCATCCTGCACCCCCAGCCTCGCGTGGGCAACAGGGACAAGACCCGGGGTGGCAAAAATGGGCAAAACGCTGCTCTTTGAACCAAGGGCAGCGATGCAATGCTACAGAGGGGAAATAAAATCACCTTAACGAGGCAGGAATGGACATTTGAATGCAAACCCCAAACCCTGGGGATGTATTAAACAGAGGAGCAGAAAAGGGGTTTCTCAGGTGTCCGCCTGCTTTCAAGGGGAAAGCACAGGGCTGTGACAGCCACCCACAGCCACGTCCCATCCTGCAGCGAAGTAGAGCTTTGCCTTGGCTTGTGGGCTTTTCCCTGCCACCAGCCGTTACTTCTGGTGTCTCGGGGCATGGGCTTGCACTCACGATTAACATGGTCACCAGCAGGTTCTTCTTTGCCACTTGGGCGTGAGAGAAGATGCTCTCCAGCACGGGGGTCATGTCGGGTTTGCACTGTTCCCGCAGGCTGATGACGCACTTGTCATAGTGAGCTGCGGGGCAGAGCATGGTGAGCCCTGCAGACCCCCCCAGATTGCCCCGCAGACCCTTCCAGAGAGCTCCCGAGTCCCCACCGTGCTGGAACTGGGTCTCCACTTGCAGGTAGCGTCTTAGCAGGTCCAGCACCACTGCCTTCATATAGCCCCGGATGCCGCTGCGGTACCTGGGGAGCAGAGAGCCCAGCGTGCTGTCAGGAGGTGACGGTGGCGGGGGGGGTCACAGGCAGTGCGGGGCTCACCTCTGCACCAATTGCACCAAGCTCTGCGTGTTCATGAAGAAGACCTCCCGCTCAGCCTTCCTCTGCAGCGTGGCCGCGTGGGTGTCTAGCACGTTGGCGATCTGAAGGGAGAGGGCACGGGGTCTGGTGCAGCTTGGGGCCAGCACGGCCACCGGCTCCCCAACTTGCCTGGGGACTGCTGCACGCAGAGCCTTTCGTTTGGGGATTCCCCCCTCCCAAGTGAAAAATGCAAAGTGACAAATAAATATAGAAACGCAAGCGTAAAAACGCAAGCATAAACCACAAATATTTCCCTCATTTAAATTTTTATAATACCTCTTGGCAGGACAAATTCTGGCAGAAGCTCCTAACTAGCTCTGGCTACAAAGGAAGCGAAGGCCAAGCTGGGGAGCGCAGCCCCCCGTGCCGCTCACCTGCTGGCTGGGGAAGCAGCAGAGGACGGAGGTGATGTTGCTGGCGTACTGTGCCATCACCTTCCAGATCGACTTCTCCACAGGTAGGGGGATTCTTCCCGAAATGCTCGTCATGATCTCCTGCAGCTCCAGGAGGGGCAGGGAGGGGTCCCGCAGGGTCTTCATCAGTTGTGCCACCCACTCCTTCACCTGCAAGGAGCAGGAGCTGGTGCTGCCCGCACCCCACCCACCGGTGCTGCCTGTCCTGCTGTCGTGGCAAACACGAGGCAATGGGGCAGGACACCTGGACCGCCTTTGTCCTTGGCGCCCACCTTGGTGCTGAAGTAGGGCTCGGGCAGGCAGTACCCATTCATGACGTTGGTGAGGTTGTCCAGCATGTTGCGGAGAACCTGGTGCTGCTTCTCGCCGGTGATGGGAAGGGTCTGCTGGGCTGGGAGCTCCCCTGTGAACGGCTGTGCCTGGAGAGAGCAGAGAGAGGTGAGTTGGTCCTGGTCTTTGCTGATATGGGATGGAGCCCCCTGAGAGGACAAGAGGAAACGGTCTCAAGTTGTGCCAGGGGAGGTTCAGGTTGGACATTAGGAAGAACTTCTTCACTGTCAGAGTCGTCAGGCATTGGAACGGGCTCCCCAGGGAGGTGGTGGAGTCACCATCCCGGGAGGTGTTCAAAAAACGTTTAGATGTGGTACTTCAAGACATGGTTTAGTGGGTTTAGTGGGCATGGTGGTGTTGGGCAGACTGTTGGACTTGATGATCTTTGAGGTCTCTTCCAACCATCATGATAGAGCTGCAGCTGCCCCTGAGAAACCAGCACAACCCCTCCAGCATCTGCTTTTGGTTAGACACAGAGGATGGACCTAACCTCCAGCTTCATGTCTCTGCCAGTGCCCCGTCGTGAAAACAATGCAGAAAAACTGAAGATGTGGGCAGGGTGCTACAGAGACACTAAAAACTTGCACGTGAGCTTCTGCACACTAAGTAAGCATGCACGGGATGCTCACGCAGAGCAACACCATGGCACACGGAGCAGCCACTCTAGCCCCGGTACAACTGGCTGGGGGATGCGGCGTGGCCATGTGAGTGCCACCCTCTGCCAGCATGGGGACACGTCCCTGCTAACTCCCCAGTCAGGGCAGCTCCTCCATTTTATCCCCCAGCCAGCGTCCTCGGTGTCCCACAGGATGGCACTTGGGAGGGGACAGCAGCGTGGCTGGCCCCCTGGCAGACTCACAGGCTTCACTTTGGTGGGATCATCCAGCTCGAGCCGGGCTATGACACAACCCGCCTCCAGCAGTGCGCCCGGCCGCTTGATGTAGTGCACCCGCCCGGCCTCCTCCACTGCCAGCGTCATGATGATCTTCATCACCTGGGCGAGGATGAGTGAAACGGTCACCGAGCGAGCAGCGCCTGCACACCGCGGAGCACCTCGAGCATCGCGGCAGCGTTGGCGGGTTTCATCTTTATCGTCCACACACGTTGCAGGAACGGAGCCTCCTCCAGGCTCTTCTGCAAAACTCACCTCGATCTCCGCAAAAACATCCCCCTCGGCCACGTGGCCACCATCGTCCACCGTGTACTGCAGCAGCTTCCCCGCGGAGGGCGAGCGCAGCACGGTCGGGTCCTTCTCCTTCTCAAAGTCACACGTTTTGTTGCCAATGGTGAGCCGGTATCTTGAGGAGGGGGAAAGGTCTCACCAACTGACTGCTGGTCAGTGGGGAGGGCTGGTGGGGGCCCCTTGGGGAGGTACCTGTCGATCTCCTCCTTCATGTAGGTGGTGTAGCTGTTGCCGTCATAGGAGAGCAGCAGCCCGCCGTCGTTCAGCCGGTGCACGTCGATCTCTATGTGAGTGCGGTTCATGATGATGACGTACGTCGTCTGGCGGGCAACCTGCGGGCAACAGTCAGGGAAAGCCTTCAGTGCAACCCCCTGAAACACATGCCATGGCCTTTCTCGGGGCTGGTGGGAATGGTGGGGGGTGAGGAGCATGTCCCCATGCTTGGTGCAAGGAGCGGCGTGCTGCCACGGGACGGGGTTGGGACGGGGAGGGCAAGAGGCAGCAACCTCAGCTGCACGGAAGAGCTGGTTTAACTCGCAGCCTGGAGCTGGTTTAACTCATGGCTCTCCTGCTACTTTCATTGTGAGTAGGGAGTTTTTGCATGAAGTTCAACTACTTGGGTTTAAAAGCAAGAAAAGGAGGTCTTTTATTAAACTCAAGGCAACAGGATGTATGAAAATGTCCGTCTAGTTAAAAT
>NW_009626178.1:1658-7091 GCF_000690535.1 Cariama cristata | reverse complement strand
GTATTTATTGCATCTTTCTCCTTCAGTACAGGAGCGCAGGTCCCTGTCTCCAGGAGAATCACCGTGGCCGGTTCGGGAGGAGCACGGCTCAGCCCTCACCTGCAGAACGTACTTCACACCCTCATAGATGAGCTCCACGTCGACGATGTTCAGCAAGGAGGCTGCTGGCAGCACCTGCCCCCTGAAACACAACCGACGGGTCAGACGCCACAAGTATTGCTCGCCTGGCACGCTGGCGGGGACCCAAGTGTGCAAGATGTCAGCGGCGCCGCCGGCGTCGGGCCACGCTGGCTCCGAGCCGACTGCGAGAGGGCGCGAAGGCGAGCGGAGGGGACAAACCTCTGCTTTAAATGACCCATGTGAGCACCTTGTAAAAATGCATCTGGAGGCAGGCCAGACACGGGCAAAACACGCTCAGATAAGGGTGCGGGGGAGAGCCCAAGGCGTCCTCCAAGGCCGGAGGAATAACCTTGACATTCAAGCGCAAAAACAAAAGCAAGCTGCATTCAAGCCAAGCCACTTTCCCTTGAAAGCTGTTTTCCCAACCATGCAAAACTTCTCCAAATAAAGCGATAGCCCAGAAGCCGGAGCCGTGGGTCCCAGCAGATACCCCTGTTTCCCAGCTGTTGCTGTGCCTTCAGATTTGCAAAGCTTTGGCAGCAAAAGTGAGAAGGAAGATGGCCCGGGGAGAGCAAGACCCAGGTCCCCATGCTCGGGTAGCCCCCGCTCTGCACCTCTCCAGCGAGTGCAAGAAGTCGGTCATGCACGTCCTGAAGGCAGCATCTGCCACGTTCAGGGCACCGCAGACGACACCCAGCATCGTGTCCGGCTTCTCTGCCTGGGAAGGGGCCAAAAGAACAGGGTTTGGGGTCTTACACCAGAAGGGCAGAGGCAACCCCAGGTGGGGACCAGTTTCCCCCACCTGCACTTTCTCAGCGATCAGATGGTCCAGCCAGCCCGTGTCTATCTCGTTGTTCTGGAAGCTCTCTGTCTCCAGCAGCTTAATCAGATACTCCACCGTGGTCCGGAAATCCCCACGGATAGACAGCTCTTTCAGGGCAACCACCATGTTCCTTTTTGGGAGCAAAACCCTCCGTTAAGGACCAATGGGGCAGCACTTGGCTTTCAGCAGAGGAAACTGGGGAACCACAGGGACCGGGGTGATGAGCTCCTGACCCCTGGGCACCCTAAAGCCTGGATGAAACAGCCCCACAGCCAGCACTGACTTAAGAAAACACGGAAACACCCAAGACAGACTTGTTACATGTTGCTCAATTACTGAATGAACGTTGCCGCTCACTGGCACTAAGCAAGGGCTTAGCAGATCCTTAGAACGTGTCTGTAAGGATCAGGTTGATGAACGGGGCCATAACACCACCGCAGTCCAAAAACTTTGGCTTTGGGCAGACAGCGGCACTGTTGTGGTCCTCTCAGATAAAAGCCACTTTTCCCAGCTCATGCATCAATCACTAGCCATCCGGAGGACAGCCGCCTTCCATCCTGGCCCTCCACACTCACGAGATGGCCTCCTCCCGGTTCTCTCCCCACGAGAAGCAGTGCCCAAACTGGGAATCGGCAAATTCGTGCAGTCCCCCGGCCGCCGCCACGCTGAAGTACCCCCAGACGTTCTTGCTGCTGCGGAAGTTCAGCTCCTGCACCGTCCCCGAGCTGGGCTTGAACCCCTGAGCAGAGACAGGGCAGAAGACATGGAGAAACCAGGCATGGGACTCATGTAGCGTAAACGGGGAAGGGGAATCCCCACGCCATTTATTGGTCTGCATGCAGATCTCACAGATCCCACGGGTTCAACGCCCATCAACATTGTCCGGCTGGGGAAGGACCATGCCCAGTTCAACCCCGCGAGCAGCAGGGTCCCCTCCGTCCCCACGCATGAGAGCCTGTCCCCCCAACTCACCTCCTCGGGGTTCTCGCTGGTGATCCGGGCGGCGATGACGTGACCCCTGGGCACGGGGGTGTTGGTGGGGCTGTGGAAGCAGATGGGTGCATCGCCCCAGGGCCCCTCCCCGTACAGCACCCGGATGTCTTTTATCCTGTGCAAGGGGATGCCCATCGCAATCTGCATGAGAAACAAGGAGGGCTTTAGCTGCCAGAACGAGACTTTAGCGTCAAAATTCCACCCGGGAGACATCAACAGAACGAAGAGCGAGGGGAAGAGGCACCACGCTGCTACCGGCGGGAAGCCAGAGACGAAGGAGGGATGCTACATTGCTTCCACTTGCACCCTACATGCTGGTATATGGGACAGTTTCCCTCTGCCAGGCTCCAGCCCAGCACTTCTCCCTAAATCACAAAAATATCTTCGTCTAACACACCTTGCAAAGCCGCCCGTCTGCGCTCACGTACCTGCAGCTGGGCAGCGGGGAGGTTCACGTCCGCGATCATCTCTGTGCAAGGGTGCTCCACCTGCAGCCGCGGGTTCATCTCAAGGAAATGGAAGCTCCCGTCCTCGCTGTAGAGGTACTCGACGGTGCCCGTGCTGACGTAGCCCACCATTTGGGCCAGGCGGACGGCGCACTGCAGGGGAGGGCGAAACCACCCGGGGGGGGTAACGACCCTCTGTTCACTGCAGCAAAGTCGGGGTGTCCCGAGCAAAACGGCAGCAGTGTCCTTGGCATGGACTCAAGGAGACGAGCAGGGCTGGAGCTCCCTGCTCGGCTTGAGGTGTCCCTTCCTTCCTTAGGAGCCTCAGGTGGCAAAAGCCACAATAAACCCAGCGAGGATCAGACCAGTTTCTCACTAAAACCTCGTGCTGCCCTAAGACCAGGGCCACCCACCTGCTCCATCACCTCGATGACGGAGGGTGCCGCGATGGTGGTGGGTGCCTCCTCGATGATCTTCTGGTGTCTGCGCTGGATGGAGCAGTCACGGCCAAAGAGGGAGATGGCGTTGCCGTACTCATCGGCCAGCACCTGCACCTCCAGGTGCCGTGCGTGCTGCGCCAGCTTCATCAGGAAGATGGGCGATCCGGGTGCCTCTGCCTGCACCTGCAGCGGGGGAGAGGGTTGTGTTATGGCATCACCCCCCAAAATTCATCCCAGGACAGAGGGAGGTCCTGTGGCGAGCCCAGGCAGGAAGCACGAGATGCCCAGGGTGGGACCCTGCTGCATGCCCCAGGTTGGGATGGGGATGGGGGATCCAGGCACCTCTCACCTGCCGGAAACAGGCACCGAATTCCTCTGCTGCCTCCACTTTTCGGATGCCTTTACCCCCGCCACCTTCTGCTGCCTTGATCATCAGTGGGTAGCCGATCCTTTTGGCCACCTGAGGCGGGTCAAGGACTGGGGTGACCAAAATGCTTTGGACCCCAAACCATCACCCCTACAGTCCACCCTGCCGCAGCCTCATGCATTCCCGAGCAGGATTGCCCCGAGCCGCGTCCATGCAAGAGGGACAAGCTGTTGCTGAAACAGCCTTGCATCCCTGTTACGTGTGCTGGGAGGCCAAAAGGGCCAGGGCATGCAAGTTCCAAGGAGAAATAATGGTGGACAAGAGACAACCAGCTGCCCGCGGGCTCAGCTTTACCTCCAGGCCTTCCTCCACGTCCTTCACGCAGCCCTGTGTGTACATCTCGAGGGGGATGCTGATCATCTGCTGATGCTTCTGGTCCTCCTCCGACCGCTGGGCCACCAGACCTATGGGCACAGCCAGAGACACGGTCACTGCCAGGGTGGCACGGCTGGGGTGGCATGCTGGCTGTGCCCAGGGAGCTGGGCACCCCATGTTGGCACATGTATTTCCCCTGTTTCCATGCACCCCATCTCCAAAAACCCTTCTGCCCCAACCAGCAGCTGCTCGGTTGCAGTGGGGTCCCCGACATCTGCAGCCACTCTGTGGCTGGCCAGGCCAGGGACCCCAACCCTGGTGCTTGCTTTTGGGGTAGAAGGAGAGGCAAGGAGGAGAGAAATGGGGGAGCAGGGAGGGTGTGTTGGGGAGGAGGTGCTTACCGCTCCCACTCCACGGCAGCGTGGGGATCTGGACCGTCTGAGCCACGATGGTGGAGGCGACTTTGTCCCCCAGTGCCCACATGGCATTACTGGGGGGACCTTCGAACAGGGAGGGAAGGGGTGAGCTGGGCCAGGCGGCCCGTCCCCATCGCACGGATGCTGCAGAAAGTGGCTCCCCACTGAGCCAGCGCCATCAACCCTTCTGCAAAGAGTCAGGGTGTGGGGAAACCCCCTGAAACCCCCTGCCCAGTTCAGGATGGAGCTCGACCCTTCTCCAAGGAGGAGCTCAGGGCTGTCCCCTGGCCAGGAAGCCCTCAAGGTCTGCTCCCACCCAACGTTCCTCCCTGAATCCTACATCAAACACGAGCATTACAGGGAAAACCCAGAAAAGAGCAGAATTCATGGCACAGCTCCAGGAAACCGGCCGGGGGGCTGTCACGTCGCAGGGTGGACGTGCCAGGCAGAGGAAAACGGGCATTGCCCAGCGCAGTATCCCCGGGGAGCGAGCATGCGTGCACACACCAGCCCAATGCCCGCTGCTCCCTCCGGCACAGGGAAGGCAGCAAGACTTTACCTAGGAAAGCTATCCCATTTTTCTGCAGCAGCTCTGGCAGCTTGGGGTTTTCCGAGGCATGTCCCCAGCCAGCCCACACCGCCTGGCACAAGAGAAGGAGCGGTGTGAGCCGTTACCTCCCTGCGTTGGCATCCTCCCATCGGCCACAGCACCGTGCCCAGCTCCTCCGCACGGAGGGACATCACCCCATTTCTTAGTGCCCCTTCTGCCCTAACACCTTCCCTCGGCAAAGAGGTGGGAGGCCCACGAGCGGCTGCTACCTGAACCGGGATCCGTTTGGAAATGTCCACGATCAGCTCCACGTTGGCGTAGTTGTTGTTGTTGGCCCCTCCAGGGACGGGCACGTAGTGATCTGCCATTTTGATGTACTCTGCAAGACAGGACATAGCGGGGGTGGGAGGCAGGCCCCTGAGCTGCACCCCACTTGCATGCTGCCCCTTGCATCCCCTCCCCAAATCCTCTACCCCAAAGATGCTAGAGGGAGGCAAAAAGTATTTAGTCCTGGATCTGGCTGCAGAGGAGGAAAGTGTGTGACCTCAGGCTGTGCAGAGCCCCCCACACCCCGTGGGGAGAAGGAAAGGGCTGCCCCGGCTCAGCCCCAGGGTGGGGAACTTCCCTCGCTGCAATGCTTTTAGGAATTACCCGCATTAGCCTTGAGGTCTTCAGGGGTGACCATGACCACGAACCGAATGGCACGCTCGTTTCGGAACATCTCGTAGGCCCACCGGCGGATGGAGCGCATGCACTTCACAGCGGCGATGCCGTTGTTGGCGATGAGGACCTGGGGACGCGGGGTGTCAGGCTGAAACCTCTCCTTGCTGCTGGGGTGCAGGGATGGGTACGTGGCCCCGAGGGACGGCAGCGTGGAGACGAGGGTTGGGCACAGGAGATGGG
>NW_009626178.1:708-1635 GCF_000690535.1 Cariama cristata | reverse complement strand
CGACAGCCGGTCGTACGTGCCGGTGGAGCAGGAGGCTCTTTAACAGCAGCTTTGATGCCTGGCACTGGGGCTAACGAAGGACGGGACTTTGGCCTTCGTTTGTGCTTGCCGTGCAAAGCCACTGCGCCAGGGCAGCGCTGGGAGGGTTTCCCCTCTCCGAACCCACGAGGGTGGGTGAAGGCGGGGAACGAACAGCTCTGGGCTGCCCCGGGCTGCCGTCGGTCTGAGCCTGGAGGGCACGGGAGACTTAGGCAACGCTTGAGGATGCCACCGTGAAAAGCAACGACCCACCACCCAGGCAAAGGCAAGGGACCGCGGGGAAAGACCTTCTCGATGACGCGGTTGCCCCCGAAGCGGGTGACAAACTCTGCCGGTGAGGCAACGGAGAAATCCCGTTGCAGATCCATCTTCCTCTGCTCGCGGCCCCTCTTCGCCAGGTGCAGCCCGGACATGCTAGGCCTGCGGTGGGACACGACGGCCGTCAGCGAGCCCGTAGCCACACGAGCAAACCCTCGCCAGGCACCACGAGCACGCTGCTGTCGGCTGGGGCTTCCCCGGGGGGGTCGGGTCGGCAGAGAGCCTGGCAGCCTGGGCAGCCTGCAGCAGCAGAGCCCAGACTTTGTCCCCTCCACGGTTTCTTCCGAGGAAAGCAATAAAACCTTTCAGCCTGCTGATACGCGCAGGGAACATCGGGATTCACTTTCCTCGCTACCAGCTCCCTGTCGTGCACCGGGATCTCTCCAGGAACATTTAACGCCCACTGCAGTACCGCAGAGGAGAACTGCTTTTGGCGGAGTTACATGGGTCAAACAATTTGGGGTGAACAGAGCGTGTTCCCAATTAAAACACACCCCCCCCAGCAGCTGTGGGTCCACATTCATTCAAATGCCACGAGAAGCCGATCTGCAGTCGCAGGGACTGGCCCAA
>NW_009626178.1:283-644 GCF_000690535.1 Cariama cristata | reverse complement strand
GGCCAGTGGATAGAAGCACCCGTGTGTCCAGAGCACCACCACCACCGCAGCATGGCCGTACCCGCTTCTAACAGCTCCCAGCCCGGTTACAGCTGGAAATGTGCTCACGGGGGTGAGGAATGGGGAGAATTCCACGGGGCCAAACCACAGCCCCGAGTGCGGACCCTCCCTCCCGCTGCTGGGATCGTTACAGGCACAACCGCCCCTTTGCAGCGGCCGAGGTCTGTTGCAAAGCCCCCCACAGCTCCCAGTTCCCACCAAGCCCCGTTGCGGAGCTGTAACTACCCCCCACGTCCCCGGAGGATGCCCAGAGCAGCCCAGCTGGGTGATACGGGTGGGAGGAAAAACAACGGGGTATGCG
>NW_009626178.1:0-209 GCF_000690535.1 Cariama cristata | reverse complement strand
CCCGGAGGGGTACAGCCCCTACAAGACCACCCCAAGTTGGGGTGCACTAGGGTAACCGAAAGGAGAGTGAAGAGGAGGCAGCGCTCCGTGAGAAACCTTGCAGAGAGCACAATGCACCGCTCCCAGCCTCGGGAATTTGCTTTTGCACAGTCCACAATGACAGCGGCCGCAGCTCCTCGCCAGATCAGACCCTATCCCGACCACATTCC
>NW_009626177.1:0-12964 GCF_000690535.1 Cariama cristata | reverse complement strand
CCCTGAGGAACACCACTCATTACCAGTCTTGACTTGGACATCAAGCCATTGACCGTGATACTTTGAGTGCGACTATCCAGCCAATTTCTCATCCACCAAGTAGTCCATCCATCAAATCCATGTCTCTCCAATTTAGAAACAAGGATGTCATGTGGAACAGTGTCCAATGCTTTATATAAATCCAGGTAGATGATGTACATTGCTCTTCCCTTATCCACCAATGCTGTAAACCCATCATAGAAGGCCATCAAATTTGTCGGGCATGATTTGCCCTTAGTGAAGCCATGTTGGCTGTCACCAATCACCTCCTTATTTGCCATGTGCCTTAGCGTAATTTCCAGAAGGATCTGCTCCATGGTCTTGCTGGGCACAGAGGTGAGACTCACCAGCCTGCAGCTCCCTGACTCTTTTTTTTTCCCCTTTTTAAAAATGGAGGTTAATTTTTTCCTTTTCCAGTCAGTGGGAACTTCCTTGGACTGCCATGACTTCTCAAATATGATAGATAGTAGCTTAGTCACTTCATCTGCCAGTTCCCTCAGGACTTGTGAATGCATCTCATCAAGTCCCATGGACTTGTACACCTTTAGGTTCCTTAGATAGTCTCGAACTAGATCTTTTCGTGCAGTGGGTGGTTCTTCATTCTCCTAGTCCATGCGTTTGACTTCTGTGACTTGGGTAGTCTGGCTGGAGCACTTGTCGGTGAATACTGAGGCAGAAAACTCATTGGAGGTACTCAACGTCCCTTCTCCATGTCCTGGGTAACCAGGTGTCCCGTCTCCTTCCAGAAATGGCCCACATTTTCCCTAGTCTTCCTTTTATCATGGATGTACCTATAGAAGTTTTTCCTGTTGCCCTTGATGTCCCTGGCCAGATTTAACTCTATCAGGGCTTTAGCTTTCCTAACACGATGCCTGGTTGCTCAGACAATTTCTCTGTGTACCTCCC
Organism: Cariama cristata; assembly: GCF_000690535.1. Classification (NCBI taxonomy): domain Eukaryota; kingdom Metazoa; phylum Chordata; class Aves; order Cariamiformes; family Cariamidae; genus Cariama; species Cariama cristata. Next base: position 12,019 of record NW_009626177.1, on the reverse strand, counting down.
AGGCTACCTGTCATTCCTTCCACCCTTTACAGGCTTCCTTTTTGTGTTTGCATTTGTCCAGGAACTCCTTGTTCATCCATGCAGGTCTCCTGGTGTTTTTACCTGACTTCCTCTTTGCTGGGATGCATCACTGCTGAGCTTGGAGGAGGTGATCCTTGAATATTAACCAGTTTTCTTGGGCCCCTCTGCCCTCCTGGGCTTTATCCCATGGAACTGTACCAAGCAGTTCCCTGAAGAGGCCAAAGTCTGCTCTCCTGAAGCCCAGGGCAGTGAGCTTGCTGTGCGCTGTCCTTGCTGCTCTAAGGATCTTGAATTCCACCATTTCATTGTCGCTGCAGCCAAGGTTGCCCTTGAGCTTCACGTTTCTCACCAGCCCCTCCTTGTTAGTGAGAATAAGCTCCAGCATAACACTTCTGCTCATTGGATCCTCTATCACTTGGAGCAGGAAGTTATCATTAATGCATTCCAGGAACCTCCTGGAGTGCTTATGCCCTGCTATGTTGTCCCTCCAACAGATATCGGGGTGATTGAAGTCTCTCATGAGGACCAGGGTTTGTGAATGTGAGGCTGCTCCTGTATGTCTATAGAGGACCTTGTCTGCCCGGTCATGCTGTTCGGGTGGCCTGTAGCAGACTCCCACTATAATGTCACCTGCAATGTTCTGAGAGATGACAAGATACTACAGGGAAGTTTAACTCTTAACTTCAAAAAAATATATCCAGTTAGTCATATTGACATATACCACTAGAGAGTACATAAGGTATACTGTCTGGCCTCCAGGTATTTCTCCAGAAGGTCCTAAGTCTCCAATATACCCTCTCAGATGGTACTTGTTATGTAGTCCGGGCTACTAAACCAAGAGTTTGAAGTTGTCATTCATTTCAAGGTTAAGATACTTTCTCTTGCTCAATACCATTAGTGAGGTCAAGAGAATTAATCATCTAAAGTCACAAGGGTGAAATTCAGAAACTTAAGTGTCAACTGTCAACTGAGTGTGGAAACATGTGTCTTCCTTAGGTCATATGCCATCTCCACTAGTCCATTCAGGATGTCTCAAATAAACCTAGTGCACCCCAGAAGAACTAAGTGGCTATGTTTGGACAAGCAAGTCCCTTTCTAGGTCTTCATCTACCACAGTGATGGCTTAGACACCCAGTTCAGACATCTACATATACAATTAAGTGTAGTTGTCTTAATCTAGCCTGAATTCCACACACAGTTTCTACAGAAAGTACTCTAGTTCATGTAGGATGGGGAAGAAGAAGAGGATTGTGTGAGGAGATTAGGTTTCTGTTAACACTAGATTGAGCAGGTGATGTATTTAAATCAGAACTTGCATTCAGATAGAAAAAAATCGGAAGAACAAAATGTTTCTCCTCTGAACATGAGAAACTGTCCAGTTCTCAAGTTTTGGGAACTCAGGTATGTATAACCATTTTTATTTCTTCTCACACTCTGTACCTCAAAAAACCTTAAAACTTTAGTTTCTGTTTGTCAAATAAAATAAATATACTTTATTTTTCGTCATTTCAAGAATGATGCAAAGAAAAGGCAGACTGTACTTATGTCTTTAAAAACCTAGAATTCTTTAAATTATCCAGATGTGGATCACTGAATGGCCACAAATCCTGGTGAAGAATACTAAATTAGGATAGTCCAAGCAGGTAATGAAGTTTGACTGGAAGTGTCTTAGTACTGAAGACAGAACGCAGGAAAACCGTTTCATCCATGCCTATCTCTCAATAGCTAAGCCTGGAGAACCTGTCATGTGGACTGAAACTGTCCTCCTGATCTCATCAAGCAGTCTAGAGACTTACCCTGATGTTGTCCTACCTGGAAAGCAAGAGGAATGATTCAGACACTTAAAGAGAAAGAGGTACTGACCATCTCTGTTTCTCCTATCCATCATTTCCCAGTACATGAAGGCAACCTGATCACCACTACTTTTTCACGAATAGTAAACTCTGTTATCTTACAAGTCTTGCTTTCTGAGACACAAGTATTCCAAGTTATGCAAGGAGGATACAGTGCCTCAGAAAACACACATGATATCCTGGAGACATATAAGACAAGGAGCATGCTACAAACTTCCTCAATATCAGTTTGAATGGAACAGCAGAAGGAGGGACCTATTTCTCAAGATAGGTAGGCTATGAAATCCCAAAACACAGGGCATGATGAAGCTTACAGATGATTTTCCCTCCAACATTTCATCTGCCTTGCTACCTTGTCTTCCAGTCACCTTCACAGACTCACATCTTCCCTTCTTCTAGTCCCATACTCTCAACTCTGCCCCACCTGCACTTCTGTCTCCAAATCCTCTGAATAAAGAAAATTCTCATGACCTTGTCACCCACTCTAAACACTGTAGCTATATTTACTGCTGACTCACAGTACACATTAGTTAAACAAATGCTACGCTAGCTGAGCAGGTTGCACGACCATTGCAAAGATAAGGACAATCATCAGAATAATGTTTATCTGGTGTGTAATAGTCACAGATCAAGTTCTGTGTCTGCAAAATTAACTCAATTCAGAAGCATTTTGGACTGGAAGATCAGAAGCATTTCTTAGAAATTTTGCAACAGGAGGGTGTAATGGTGCATGAGTGCCACGCCTGCCTTGTGAGTGAGGTCTGATCAGTTTTACTTATGGTCTCCCCTAGAATTCAATATAAGGACATATTAATGTGCATTTAAATGTTACAGGGAATTGTCTGTTACAAGGAAGTCTGTCTCTACTTCTAGCTAATAAAAAAGAAATGCTAGCAAAGGCAGTCTTCTGTTCCATTCACTCTGCAACAGGTGGGATCTGTTTTACTTTTAGCGACACTCTCTCCCCACTAAAAATTAATATACGTGTATGAAAGTATTTTGAAACTATGTCATGTGTCTCAAATTAGATTTCCACTCAATAAGACATTGAAGTATAACATAATACAATAGAGTTCCTCACTCTCCGGTTTTTCTTTCCCTCTATATGAAAGGACAGATTCAAATTAACACAGGTGAAGGTCATGAGTCACCTATTTCATTTAGTAGTATCTGTCAGGAAAGAAAACTTTCAGATAATTCAGTCTATGTATGTGCGATATATTCTATGTAGTTTGTGACCACTGAGGTTGTGCTTAAGTTGAGAGCTTTTTTTTTCTTTTTTTTTTTTTAATTACAGATATTGGTATTTCTTCCTATTAATTCTGTTAAGTGATGTGGTAAGGAATTGATAACTGAGACTCTCCAAAGTCTTGCTTTGAACCTTTATGTGATCAGCATAAAAATCTTAGTAGAGCATTTCAACTTTGTATCTTGTAACACTATCGTTCAAATGTCACCTAGCTGCCAACACGAAGGCCACATCTAAGCTTACCTGTTGGAATGTGCCATAGTGTGATCTGACTGGTCTCTTTATTGCCCTCATAAATCCAAATTGTCTATCCTCAGACTTCCAGTTGACTAAAACCTGCAGCTACATTTTTTTTCCAACAAATGACAGGAAGTGTCACTGCACTTATAAAAAAGTGTATTTGAAGGATATAAAAAGTCAGATCCTCCAGGCTTTTGTTAGTTGTCACTCATGGTTTTAACTTACTTTCTTTCAATATGGTATCATCTTTATTAAAAGGAAGTAACGGATTATTAAAATATATGTAAATAGAGGGAAGATACAAGTGTTCAGTAGAGAGGAAATAACAGCTTTATTCTGTTTTATCCCCACTGAAATTTCCCATTTGTTCCTGACCCAAGGACTTTTTCTAATTATTATTAGTAACATACAAGGAAAAAGGGAAGTTTTAGTCTACATTTTTAAGTAGACTTTTTTGTCATTAGTCAAACAAAAACCAAAACAAAAATCAAACGTAACTTTTGCAGCCCACTACAACAGTGGCTAGTTCACAATCTATAATAAAGAAGGCATAATGGAATTTTCCTGAATGTAATAGAATTTTTCCTAATGATTGAATTATCATTTGTATTTCATGTTTTAAGAAATAATTTTTGTTCTTTGTTGAGTGTTCAATGTCATCTTTCCTTTTGTCAGAAAGTAAATTAAACAGCTCAAAGGAGCTCTGTGCAGAAGTGTTTGCTCCTTTATTCTGTCCCAGAATGTTACGAATACAGATAGCCTCCTTTCTTTGCAACGGCAAGTGTAATGGCTTTGACAAGAACATAAGAAGGATAGTTGTGAGCAAAGACAAAATGCAAATAATATGGCTAAGGGCCCGGTTAGGGAATAACTAGCACAAGTGTGAGCCGTTATTACCATGTCAAGTTTTGCTGAAGTCATTGCAAACTCCAAAATATTTATTTTGGGATTGATTTAGAAAAGTCTGAAAAATAAAATAAAATTGGGCTGTTTGCTACTACTTTGCTCATAATACGATACACAAAACAGCTCTTTCATGCATACATCAGAGATGGGTTCAAACTGCTTATCGGTAAAAATTACAAAAGGAATATTTTTCCTAATTGGGCAAGAAACTAATATCTCATAACTTACAAACAGAAAAATCTTTATGAAACCGTTGTTAGTTCTGTTTGTTCTCCTTTGAAATGACATGACAAGAGCTAAGCACAAAAATCTATGGGAGTCGGGCACATAAGCTGCCAGACCCACAAACTAGGACTTTAGGGACCTTAGTTCAGACTATTCATAATTTACTAACCTCTTCTCAGCTACCACTTAATTTTGGAGTTGCCTAAAATGTCTGAATAGTTTTTTGTTAGTAAGAATTTCTATTGCCAAGCTTCTAATGTCATGGAAAACATTGCATGCTTAGACCACAGTGGGACTGGCATAGTCCAGAGAAACTTGACAGGCTGATTGAACCAATATGAAAATTTATATCTGGAATTTTCTGAAATGTCATGCTGGACCAAGAACAGCACTAGTTCCACATCCAGTGACCCAGCATTTAGAGATGCTTAGAACATTCCTTAACTGCATCAAGGTTATGACTTCAATACTGCTTCTCTGAAACCCTCAGTCAATGATGGTATTAGGCTCTTAAGTCAGTTTTATCTCTTTTTAGCCAAATGAGAGATTTAATCATGGGACACTCATATCACAAATGAGTGCTCAACATCCCTCCTTCTTGAGAACTTTTGTGTGAAGCCTAATAGGGCAAGCAGTCTTTTCTTTCAGTGTATTAATTGCAGAAGACTCTGTTGGAAGCAAAATAATTAGCATGAAATTTGCCTCAGAAGCGCAGTATGAACTTCAGCTCAGAATGACTCAGTAATGTCAGGACTTGGCTAGCGGATTCCCACAACTTTAGCACAAACTTGAGTCTGCAGTGAGTGTTGTTACTAGAAAGCTAGGCAATGAGACATTTCAGCTTGCCTACAGTCATGAGTGAATGGGAATTTTGTAGAAAGAGATTTGAAGGTATTCAAGTGACAGTGAAATGCCGTAGCTGTAACTGAAAATGTTATATAAGAGTTTTAGAAAGTTTTGTATTACTACTCTTTATGCCCTACCTAAAGAAATCCGACAACATGGCACTACTCTAAAGATCTGCTATACCTGTAGGGCTCCTCTCCATACAAAGACTTGGGCCTTTATCCAGACAGGCAAGTTTAGAACTTCCTCCTCAAGAATGTATATGTGAACCATTATTAAATTTCAGTGACAAATTTCCACTGACTTCACTGAGCAATGGAAGAGGGCTAAGACAAGTCATTAAGGTCCAGAACCTTCTGATTATTTAGGCATCTCAATGTCATTCGTCTCAGTGGGAGTCATATGTCAGATGTGCTGAAGGATCTGCAATGTGGCAGAACCACCTTTGAACAATGACAATGATACCTGAAACATTTACCCAGGGTATCTGAGTACCAGGGTTACATAAATGTGGCTACATTCTTTATCTTTTCCTAAGCTGTTCAAAAGTCAAGGAGGAAGGTCAAAAGAAATCAAATTTCACACAGTATTTCCATTTCAAGGATTCAGTCCTGTACAGAAAAAAACAAGATTTGCTTACCTTTCCTCTTGTATTATCTTGAGGTAGAGATGCTACATGATGGTTGGCCTGGAACCTATCACAACGAATAAGTGCAATGGCCAGGACTTTTTTTCACTTAATGCATAGTTCAGCTGCCAGTCCTTCCAGCCAGTCCCAGGACTTTATGGGCTTGCCAAATTTGCATAGGCAGCAGTTTCACTAAGGATGGAAAAAAAAAGCAAACAGTGTTTTGCTTGAAATAAGAGCATAGATCACATTCCAGCAGCACCAAAATCTACATTGCTCATAACATTGTCAGCACAGAAACAAATAATGATTTTGGGAGATAGGATTTAATTTTCCTTTCCTAACCAGCTTCAAAGGAATAAGCAGGGAGAACAACTGTAGACAGCTTAGGTTCCTTCTGCCTCCTTATCTCTTGTGACAGAGAGCTTTATGGGCATCTATGCTTTTCCTACAGCCCCCCAGACTTTGTCAGTATTGGTGAGATAGTAGAGGTGGAAGGTACACAACAAAGCGTTGACAGATCTGCTTGACTGTGTTATTTTTCTCCACGTGTAATACCTGAGATGTCGCATTGATAAAACTTTCTTTTAGCGGCACTCCTCTGTTTTCTGAGTTATACTGACTGCCCTTCAAAATCATGGCCTGGAGGTAAATTAGCAGTGTCTACTGGGCCTACTTTAAACAAAACTACCAGAAAGATGCCTGATGGAAGCATCCTGTATCATACCACACTGCCAAAAAATGGGCCATCTTGCTCAAGATACAAGCTCAGTCAAGCCTGGCTACATTTCAAGACTATAGAATTATGATATTGACCTCCTTCATGGTAAATCCTACTTACTGCAATCATCACTTAGTGAGGTGTTCCACATTCTGTGATCCAAATGCTCAGAATTAATACTGTTGTATATTAAACTGTAATCTAAATTATAACTGCTTCAGGGATCGCTTCAGACTCTGATTACAGGTTGCACTACCAAAAATCAGTGATACAGGTGTTAAATTATCATGATAATGGTCTCCTGGTGCAGAGAAACAGCCCAGAATATGTTTCAGGTACTGCTATAGTTTTATAACACACTGAAAGATCCTTTATCATGGAAGTGAGTGAATTCTTCCTATTTTCAGAAGCATAGACAGCTGGTGACCTCCTGTCTCTCTGCATTATTATACAGCATTCTAACTTTAGTGGAGATTGCAAATAATTATCATAATAACAGTATTTATTACAGCAATGCAGATCTGCTTTGGACTTCATCACGTAATATGAGTTACATTTAAAAACGAAGACTTAGGAATAAGCCAACAGAAAAAAAAAGTGTGAAAGCCATCTAATGTTTAGATAGTTGCATTGTACATCTACTTCTGAACTAGTCACACTTGGGTCTTTTATATATATTAAAAGTGAAAATAAAGAATTTACTGAGCACTATTCTCCTGACCTATTTTAGACCATTACTTTATTGCCAGATGAATTGCATCCAAAAGTTTCTATTTTCTTCTAGTGACTACAAATGAAGTTGAAGGTGACTTGTCTGGATGCAGATGTATTCATCAGGTCAGATGAATCTCATCCACACTGCTAACCTACCAATACTTTTAAATGGTAGGCTCCACTGCAGGGTCAATCCAGCTCAGCTGTGTGCAAAGGAGCACTGTTGGGAGACCACTAGTACACCACAAAATCAGAAGTATTTACTTTGTACTGGATGGTTTTAGTGGGAAAGGAAGGAGAGAGATAAAGGCCTTTAGTCTGATAAATCAACATTAAGAGTTAGTTGCCTCCACAGTGTTTCAGCTGAACTGCTTTCAACACCTGAAAGAGCACCATTGCCCATATAGAGCACTACCATCACTGGTTTGGACGTGTCCTAATACAGCTGTGTTTTATCTACACCGATAAGTTAAATGTCTCTCTGTTCTTTGACACTGAGGTGACTGACATGGGACAACTCTAGTTTTTATGCTATTATCCATATAACTACAGTATTACTTTCTAAACACGCTGGCCATATGCAAACAACCTGCAACCTTGGCCCACTCTAATTCTCCAGCCCGCTGAAAATACAGGGGCAGTATCAAGTGGCCAAAATAATTCCTGAGACTTTCTGTCAATTTGATAGCAGAGAGAGTGTTGAGGCCTTGAGGGCACTCACAGGTTCACTGTCCATGCCCAGACCCCTCAGGGTTTACCCTGACTGTGCCCATGGTCCAGGAACCCCATTTCAGCCCCAGGTGCCCTGGTGGAGCCGAAATCTTCTGACAGTTGTTGCTAGACCTGCTGCAGAATAAGAACCCGAAAACAGATTTTCTGCACCAAAATCTCTTGTGAGAATGGAGGTGGACACAGCTCAATTGAAGATTGGACTGTACCTGCATAGAGGTTATGGGGATGTCAGATGTTCCTATGGGTTGGATTTTGGCTTGTAAAAGAACAAATAAGCCCTTACATCCTATCACCGAATTAACAGTTTAATGTGAATATTTGCAGCTACCAATTGGTGAAGCAATAATGGAAAGTAATCCAGTTTCCTATTTTCTTTCAAGAATTCTTTCAAGACTTTCTAAATATGTTAACAGCACCAGAAGGATCAGAGATAAATTCATCTGTTACTTGATGAGGTCAGTCACCTCACAAATAAGGATGTAGGCAAAGCAGAGACGTTTAATGCCTTCTTTGCCTCTGTCTTTAACACCTATGATGGGCCCTAGGACCTCTGGAGCCCTGTGTTGGAAGATCTTGTCTGAGGGGATGATAAACTCCCAGACAACTCTGAACTTTGAGACTTGCTTCTCCAGCTGAATGCACGTAAGTCTATTGGGCCTGCTGGGATTCATCCCAGGTTACTGAAAGAGCTGGCTGATGTTATTGCGGGACCTCTCTCCATTATTTTTCAACTGCCTTTGGAGTCTGGAGAGGTCCCAGTCAACCGGAAGTTGGCAAATGTTGTTCCAGTTTTCAAGAAGGGTAAGAAGGAAGACCCTGGTAATTACAGGCCTGTCAGTCTCACTTCAGTGCCTGGTAAAATTATGTAGGGGGTTATCCTGACAGTTACTGAAAAACACTTGAGAGACAATGCAGTCATTGGTTATAGCCAACACGGGTTCAAGAGAGGAAAATCCTGCTTAACCAACTTAGTTTCCTTTATGAGAAGTTCACCCATCTAGTTGACTAAGGGAAGCCAGTTGATGTGGTTTGGATTTTTTTATTTTATTTTAGCAAAGCTTTTGATATTGTCTCTCACAGTATCCTTCTGGACAACAGGTCCAGCATACAGCTAAAGTCCATAATATGTTGGGTGAGCAACTGGCTGACAGGTTGGGCTCAAAGAGTTATAGCAAACGCAGTTAGATCAGGTTGGTGGCCGGTGACCAGTGGGGTGCCCCAGGGCTCAGTTTTACGGCCAGTACTCTTTAATGTTTTTATAAATGATCTGGATGGAGGATTAAATGTGCATTAAATTTGCTGATGATACTAAATTAGGAGGAACTGTGGACTCTCTTGTGAGCAGAGAAGCCTTACAGAGAGATCTGGATAGACTAGAGAGCTGGGCAATCACCAATTGTATGAAATTTAACAAGAGCAAGTGCAGGATTCTGCAGCTGCGATGGGGCAATTCTGCTTATACATACAAATTAGGGGATGAGAGACTGGAGAGCAGCCCTGTGGAAAGAGATCTGGAGGTTTGGGTTGATGGCAAGTTGAATATGAGTCAACAGTGTGCCCTGGCAGCCAAAAGGGCCAACTGTGTCTTGGGGTGCATCAAGCACAGCGTAGCCAGCCGGTCAACAGAGGTGATTGTTCCACTCTACACCGCATTGGTGTGGCCCCACCTCCAGTACTGTGTGCAGTTTTGGGTGCTTCTAATATAAGAAGGACATCAAACTATTAGAGTGTGCCCAGAGGAGAGTGACCAAGATGATGAAAGGCCTCGAGAGAAAGACTTGTGAGGAACAGCTGAGATCACTTGGTTTGTTCAACTTGGAGAAGAGAAGGCTGAGGGTGACCTCATCGCAGTCAAAAAACTTCCTCAAAGGGGGCAACAGAGGGGGAGGTGCTGATCTCCTCTCTCTGGTGACCAGCAATAGGACACAAGGGCCAGGGGAAGTTCAGATTGGACATTAGGAAAAGGTTCTTCACTGAAAGGGTTGTTGGTCACCCGCACAGACTGCCCAGGGAAGTGGTCATGGCACCAAGCCTGTCAGAGTTCAAAGAGTGTCTGGACAATGCTCTTAGCCGTATGATTTTTGTTAGGTAGTCCAGCGAGGAGCAGGGAGTTGGACTCGATGATCCTTATGAATCCCTTCCAACTTGAGATATTCTATGATTCTGTGAAATAGAAACCAATAGGGAAACTACATTGATGTACCAAGACTTACATGTTAATATGTCCCAAATGTAAAAATAGTTTTCGTGCTAACCATGAATTATTATAAGCCATTTACTCCTAGTTTTTTTGCTGATATGAATTTCCAGCCATATAATACCCTTTTGTAATACCAATACATTTACATGCTTGCTGTGAAGGTATTCCCCTTGCTTATCTTTGGCATTGAAATTTTAAGTCTCTGTATTATCCATGAACAAGGTGGTGTAACAATACCGATTTCATTCTTCAGAAGATGGACACAAAACTGAGCGTGTTGCTGTCTGTGGAAGTGTTTATCCAATTTAAGCTTATTCTCACTGAGATCACTTCAGTCTATCAAAATAGCTCATAATGCACAAAGCAAGACAGACTCAACAAGGGAAAGAAAGAAGATTAAGCAGGAAGAGAAGAAAAGGATTACTTAAAGAAGATGTTCTGTGGCAAGGAGGAAGCTTTGAGCCTTGTAAACTGTGAGATTTGACTTACAACACGGCACATGACACTCATGTATCACATGTGTATGTATAGATATTGGTAGCACCGACCTAGTGGCCATCAATACTTTCTGACTTCACAGGACACTCAACAGCAGAATTTCAAATTCAGTTCTTTTCTGAATAGTAAGTAAAGAAATGGAAACTTTAATTAAGGAACATGAAAGTATATTCTTTCTTCTAATAGGCAGCACCTGCAACACATGAAAATGATTTGTTAGGATTGCTAGATTTTTCTAATGTTACAGAAGCAACTGACTGCGCCCATATGCCTATTACCTAATGAACAAATACATAGGATTTGCAACATGATTCATTCATGGAAAAGGAGGGAAAATAAGTCATCCCTTGAAAAAGGAAACTGTTTATAATATTCAATAGTGCATTATAAACATTAGTTAATGATCTCAGAAGAGATCACCAATGCTGGACAAAATAATTAAGACTGTAGATTTAATGGCTTTGGCCTTCAGAATATTTAACATAAAACCATTTTGTAAAAATTGCCTCAATGACATATCTAGATGATACTTTATCTTGAACTGAATACCATAAATTACATTCTTCCATTTCCATGAGTATATGGCTATGCCACAGAATGCTAAATTATTACAGCCAGTTTCTCACACCTGCAGAAATAAAATACAGTATTCACCATTCTTATTCTGTTATGAAGAAAATTTTTGGGTTTATTCCAGGTTTCTAGATCTAAATCTACCCAGTGACATAAAATATAGCTCTTGGAAACAACTGTTACAGTATATTTCTTGAGACTGCATTCAACATAAGGGCCTGGGTACTGTTAAGGATAATTCACATTTGTAAGACTTTGAAAGCAGAGCAACTCCCATGACAGAGAAGACAAATGGGAACAATAGTGTGTTGCAACTTACACAGCATCTACCATGCAAGGCACCTAAGGGCCATTAAAATTCGTAATTAAACCTTCCAAAAAGTTCCTATGGAGTCAATAGTTTTATTATTCCTATTTTACAAATGAGCAAACTGAGGCACAAAAATAACAATTAATTTGCTCAATGCCACAGACAAATTAGTGCAGCAAATCAATACAGACCTATAGTTTGAGTTCATGAGTTTGAATCTTATTTCAATACTTTCAGCAATAAATCTCACATGCTTACTTTCATTAAATTACACTTTGTGGTGGTGGTGGTGGTGGTGGTGGT
>NW_009626176.1:37266-38150 GCF_000690535.1 Cariama cristata | reverse complement strand
GCTTCCGCTGCTTTTTGCTTTTTGCTTTGTCTTTTAGCTTTTATCCCCGTGATGGGCTGGGTTTAATTCAAATAAAAGGCATGACTCCACATCCCGCAGGCCAAGAACGAGACAAGCTCCTTGGCGTTTGGCTGGTGGTCCTTCTGGGGGACGAGAGCCGCTGTTTCCCTTCGGGACAGCGGAGCTGGGGAGAGGATGTTTGAGATGCTCCAAATCCATCAACGTCACAGATGACATCCTGATCCTCAGTGCCCCGCTTCCCCCGGGAACCCCTGGGATGTTTTGGACCGTCAGAAAAGACCCCCAAGAGCTGAGCAAGGGTGGGTTCTGCTGGATGGATCAAAGGAGGAAATTCCCGTTCCTGGCTCCTCAGGCAAACCCAGCTGCGTTGGGTCTTAGCCGTCATTTTCTTGCCCCTGCATCTCCTCGAAGCCCGGGTAGGTCCATCCACCCCCGGCCGATGCCAACGGAGGGACAGACACCGCTACGGCCAGAGGCTTTTCGCGGGATGAGTGGAACGTTGGCAGCGCGTCCGGCGTGGGGAGGCAGGAGACTTCCTTCTCTGTCAGAGGATTACCACGCACGCGGTATGAGAGACGGGCAGGTTTTCCCTCTTCAGCTCCTATTTTCACTTTTAGGACCAAAACGAGTTGTTCACCACCACTTCTGGTGCAGCGAGGAAACTTCTGGCTCTACTCAGGGTAACGGCCAAACTCCTCTATATTTAAATTAAAGTTCGCAGACGGCCTACGCGGAGCAGCCGCATTCACCATCTCCCACGCGGACACCGTCCTCCGCCTCGCCTTCTCCAGGGAAGGCGAGTTTTGCACGGTGGTTACAACCAGGCTGTTTTTCCTGGTTATCCGGGAAAATCCAGAACGTGG
>NW_009626176.1:36581-37235 GCF_000690535.1 Cariama cristata | reverse complement strand
TGGCCGTATTCTGCAGGCGGTTGCCAGCGACGCAGCAGATTGCCTTGCCAAAGTGCTTAAAAGTGGGTGCAGGAGCCGTGCCGCTCACCCAGCGCCACGGGTCTCAGAGAGAAACCCCCGCCAGAAAGTGCCTTTTCTAAATCTCTTGAGACACGAGAAACCAAAAAGAGGCAGAAAGTAGCAAACTAATCCTCTTGTCTTCTTAAGCTCGCTTTCCAAATGTCCCGACAACAAGGAATTTCTGTTGTTCCGCACATAGGTGGATATGAACTGCTGGATTTTGGAACAGGAGGAGATTTTTAACTGGCAAAATGTTGGGATGTAAAGATTGTCAGAAAGGACCTTGTGGCTCCTTTCTGGATGTGGTTTTCTGGGGTACTTTTGATGGAACTGACCTTTGAAATTGATTTCTTTCTTTTTTCTGATCTGAGAGGTGTTTCTGATACTTCCCTTATTGGAACCATTAGGATATTTAAAACCTTTCCCATCCTTTAGGGTCAGATAAAACAGTCTGGGCCAGGAGAGCAGGTTCCAGATGAGGACAGGCCGGGGCATCACACGGGGCAGGGGGGCAGGACCCCCAACCCCCTAGGGATGGACCAGAAATGCAGCCAGAGCCCCGGACAAGACGTACGGGCATCGGCGGGTGCAGAA
>NW_009626176.1:0-36504 GCF_000690535.1 Cariama cristata | reverse complement strand
AACCCAGAAAAGGCCCAAATTGGCCCCATCCCAGGTGAACGTGACCTCTGGAGAGGGGACGGTCACCCAGCCCAGGTCCCACACGTGTCACCCCACCGTGCCCGCTCCCGTTTCTCATCAGTCTCACATCTCTCTTGCAGCTGCCGCAGCAGCTCCTCAGTCTCCCTCACCTCATCTGTCCCGTTCCCACCGCCACGGGATGTTCTGGGTCCGGCATTCCCGGTCCGTGGCTTTGCTCCGTGACTCTGCCCAGCTGGATGCGAGGACACAGAGCCTGGAGAGGAGTCTGCTGTCTGGGTACGGTGCTGCGACCTCAGGGAAGGGAGCGGGTCCCCTCCTGTCCCCGCTCACTGCCGCTGTGGGATTTCAAAGCAGGGAACATCTCCCAGGGTTTACAGAGCAGCTGGACCCGAACTCACTGAGAAATCGGGTGCCCCACAAATACTGATTTGAAAAGCAGACAGGCAAAAGAAGCAGAGGAAGTCTTATTCTTCATGTTACTCTAATATTTAACCCTGCTCCTCTGAGGATCAAGAACACAGGGCTTCCTGCTGTAGAAACCCTCCTCTTCTGCCCCATTTGAAAACCAAAAAAAGAACCAGCGCCGGCTCCTGGACCAGGGCTCCCTCAAATAAAGTCGCTAACTTCGACAGAGGGACAGAAAAGAGGAAGATGCAGCAGCAAAGCCACTGACGAACAACAGAACGAAGTGGGATGCAGCAGTAAGGAGCTGTAGGTGTTCATAAAGACCAGGTGCCAAAACCATTCCCGAGCTGGAAATCCGGAGATGCTAACAACTCCTAGCGCTCACTGCATTGCTGCGATTCAGACACAGAACAAAATATTGCAGCTTACAAGTTAAATTTCATTAATGCTTTGCCTTTCTCTGGAGATGCCTAAAGCCCAGCCTACCATTACCAAGGCTCCGGCTCACCGCTAGGAAGCCTGCAGCTGAAATCACCCGTGTTTGAGCCGACACAGAGAAACTGCAACCCAGACCCAGGAAGAATAACTCGGCTCTCGCTGCCGTGCGTAAAGCAGGGCGGGAAGTCGGCTACAGAGCAGAGGATTTAATTACGGGACTACGTTTGTTTGCACAATTAGAAAAGTCCAGGATTAAAAATACGGGGAAAAAACCCAGGGGAGGCACCTAGGTGCAGGAAAGGGTTAAGTTCAGAGTCACTTCTACAGCCAAACTTTGCTCTCAAAAAACCTACTGGATTAGGCTAATATAGTGAGCACTATAACAATAATGAGCACTAAAAGCTTTAATCCAAGACAACCGTATGCAGCAAGAGGAATTCCTATGCAGGCAGGAGCCTCAGCCTTCCTGGAGAGCTTTTCCTCTAGATCTGAAAGCACAGCAAAGTGTCATCATTCCTCTGCGGAGCCGACAACAGTCGCAGCCACAAACGACGTTACGAGCTGCTACGGAAGGCAGAATAAAAAATAATCATTAAAAAAACCCCCCTCCTCCATACCTGGGAGCTAAGTGAGTCTCCTGTCGAGGTGCGGGATGTAAGCTGATGATGAACAGAAAGATTTTTGGAAACCTCACTGCACAGCCCCTAACATCAGGTGTAACCCCCCACCTCTCCCAAAATTCCAGCCCAGGAAGGGAACACCCGCAGCTCGCTTCGCTGCAAGCCTGGGCCAGAATCCCAGGTGACACTGGACTCCCCAGCTACTGCAGGACAGAAAGCAGCACCCCCCTCCGCCGTCCCCGGACCCCCAGCTCTGTCCTTAAACCTCCCTCCAACTCCGCCCCACTTGCCCACATCCCGACGGATGAATCCCAACCTGACCCAAAGGACCTGGGGCTAAGCCTGCTTTTAAAAGTAGTTTATTTGGATTTTCCACATCCTTTAATGAATCGCAAATATATTAACAGAAAAGACTTTTTTTTTCCTAAGACTGTACAATTTTTGAAATAAAAAGTCAGGAAAAGCAAAAAAAAAAGACAAATTACATTGTTTCAATGCAAATAGTACACACCACACCCACACTTTGCATTTTCCCATAGTTTTGTTGTAAGAAAATGACAGTTCCCTAACTCTTTTCAGTGAACACACTTGCTCTAACCTGGCTGCCAGAGTGCCTTCATGCTCACCATCCTTCCCCCTGCTCCTCTTCAAAGAGAGCAAAATTTTATTGATTAAATACTAGTTTTGTATATCTAGAAGGTAGAACAGCAGCATGGTCCAACCGTTACTTCAGATTCTCGGGAAAAAAGAAAAATCACTTTAAGGTATGATGTACACATAAAGCAAGGGACAGTTTTAAGTATTAAATCTTCCAGGTAGCACGGATATCCTTTTAACATCCCAGCTGAACGAAAAGCTCTTTCCAGGGTGTTGAAAATTTTACTACAAATGTTCACAAGTTTTAGAGAATGAAAGAAAAGGGAAAAAGCCACCTAATTTCCTAGCTCTCCAGTCCCTGTTTAAACAACAGCATTTGTTACGGAAAGGTCTTGAGAGTACCACCTGCTTACTCCTGCTTTTTGCTCAGAAGATACGATGGGAACCAAAAGGAAGCCAATTAACGCGTTAATCGGTGACATTCGCACAAGTGCTGCCTCCAGACTCTATGCCGAGGTGCTGCTTGGAAATTCCGCCTTGCGAGGGATGCGCTGGGAAGCTGCAAACGCGCTGTGTGCCCGGATGGGAAAACCACACCAGGACAGACACCGGGAACTCGAGTGCACCGTGCCTGAGCTCCACCACAGATGCAGATCAGCTCTCGGGAAATGTGAACCCTGTGTCTTCCTCGGGGAGAACTCAACAGGAGAGGGAATCGCTCCAGGATATCTATCACCACAAAAAACGCTGCAAGACTCAGTAGGCACAAGCCACCTGAAACGTGTCAGGATTTTCCAGTCGGTTCATCAACCTTCCAGACACACGCTGTTCAGAACTACGTGGCAGAGGCACAAAGCTCCTTAAATATATTATCATTCCTCAGATTTTAGAAATTCCTTTTCACGCTATCAGGGGACTTTAAGCTTATTTTTCACTGCTTACCTTCCTACTCAAAAAAAAAAAATAATCAGAGAATTATATTTTTGCTCAGCACTTGAGGATTATTTTTCAAGCGATAAAGGTGTCTGTGTGGCTCATGACCAGAGGGGAGCTGTGACAGAAGACGTGCCTAGTGTAAGACAAGGACAGAATTATAAAAAAACTGAAGTTCTAAAGGCAACTAAAAGACCCCTAAAAACCAATACATTAAAAAAAACCCATTAAGACTGATCACAACAAATATGTTGCTATGAAATTTATATCATTCCCAATTTATTATGCATAAATTGCTCTTTAAAACTGCTTATGTCATACACTTTCTTTACCATCCCTGCATAAAGGGCACCAATTGTTGCTGCAGAATGCTACAGAGAAAGATCATTTTGGACTCGTTAACATGACGCAGCTTTCTTCTCGCAGAAGCAGCCTCTGTGGAAGAGGACAGTGTTCCTAGAGGGAGAATCTTAAAGAACAGCTTTAAAAAAAAGAAATAAAAAAGGAGAAAGACAGGTAATTGCACATTTTTGCATCTGCTTGGACCACACCTTACAAAAGAGTCTTAAAAATGATACTAGTTTTAGACAGTTACTTGATGCGTTTGACTAAGGTTCTGATTGTTTTAAGGCTTCCACGGTCTTCCCAGTCTATCCGTTTAGAAACACTCAGTCACTCTGGATTAAGGGTTTGATGTTTTCACATTACAGTTGCATCTACATTTCTCTCTTGATTTTGCCCTTTATTAGTTTTTATTCTTAAAAAGGGAAGAACAAGTCAAGGTGTATATGCAAAATGAAGCAAGGTGTTGCTGACTTGTTTCTGTGAAGTACAAAGTAAACACCGACCTTTCAGAATCTAGGTGAATAAATTAATTCTTGGTTAGAACCTGAAAGCATTTCACGAAAGCTCCGACTCTGCAATGTGATTCTCCTGCTACGTTTCCACTCCTGCAAGTCTGCACTCTAAGTAGGGACACCGGGTATTTTATGTAGTTTGACACACTCCCTGTCCTGAGCATGTGCATGGTGTTTGTTCACCGGAGACACTGGAGCTTTAAGGTCATTTACATTCCCTGGCATTTAGGTTACACTACAATATGCAAAAGTCTTTAACAGCCCGCATTTGTCAACACTGTCCTTGAAGAACTTGGAAATGAGGTTCAGCACTCTGCTTACCAAAAAAGAACCAAACTAAGACACATTTCTGGAAAAAGAACAAGAGACTGCTTCATTAGTACTATCCCCACATCTACTGGCTTCGTTACAGCAAACCACGAGTCTTTCTTCCATGATACTTTTCCAGCAAAGGGGAGTCCAAAACCAGCATTTCCGCCTCAGTCACTGTCATAAATGCGTAAGAGCCAACTAGTCAGACTCGGTAGCAGCTGAATATTGCACTGCCATTAACTCAGTGTACAGTTTAAGTCAGAGTGGTGTACTCATGGTGTCGGTGGAGAATAACGACAATGCTGGCTCAGTGATGTGAAGACCCAGGATGCAAAGGAAGGGGAGAACACAACAGTACCAGTCACACACTCAAGTTCAGATACTGGCTTTTGGAGGTTAAAATTCATCACTTTCAACTGCATGGAGCTGTGTGTCATCTGCATCCGTCATGCTGCTCTCTTGGGATTCGTCTGTGCCAACTTGAAAGAAAAAGAAACACAAAGTAGTCAAACACTACTGGGCTGCTTCGCTGCAAAGATTCCCCCACAATTGACTACAGCACGTCAAAAGCACAGCAGCAACAAGTTTGGGCTTCCCCTCACGACACTTTTAAAGCCATGTGGCTCTTCCCTTTTTCCTTCTGGTACACCTGACCCCTGTCAGCTTAACGAAGTCTACATAAAAGCATTTAGAAAGAAATTAACACAAAGTACATAGTAACAAAACATGCTGCCTTAGCCATCTTCTGTTAAAAATCTGAAATCTCTGACACCTAGTTAGGTAGGGACTGGTATGGGAGGGTTCCAAAATTGTCTCAAGAACCACTTAACCTTCCCACTCCTTCAAAACACACCAGCTGCCCAAAATGCTCACATTAGTTACCCGCTGCATTACTGCACTGTGACCACTCAGTTACAATCAAATAATAAATCAGTTAGCAGCATTAGGCAGCCTCTACTTGCTCCCTGCTTCTGTGACAAAGAATACTGAGCGAGACGTGTGGCAAGAGAACTGCTTTGAGTAAATGCATACAGATGTTTCTGATGCTGAAGAATTACTCTGCTCGCTCAGCTCAGACGATGGCTAGCCTAGAGCTTCCAAGAAAACAGCATACAAGATAACTTCTATAAGTATGTACGCATTTAAGTATTATACAGATGTTTCTGATGCTGAAGAATTACTCTGCTCGCTCAGCTCAGACGATGGCTAGCCTAGAGCTTCCAAGAAAACAGCATACAAGATAAATGCGTACATACTTATAGAAGTTAAGTATTGAAGGGTAGCCTCTACTTGTTAAAATTAGAACAAAGGTACATATCTAATGATGGTTGTTCTTCACATAGAGGAGTGCAACTCGAGTCTGCCTCCCCACAGTACAATTTAGCATATGAATTGTATATTCCCTAATACCCAAGTTGTTTCATGTGAAGAAACACAGATGCCTTTTACTGCTTTAATGCAAACACTTTACAGGTTTCTGTACAATGGATACAGTCGGTCCCACGCTGGGCAATTTAATGCACAAAATGGCTTATATATTAAATGGCTAATGTATTTAAAAAAAAATTCCCCCTTGCTGCCGCTACCATCTTAATTTACTTTAGCTTGTCTCATGTATCCTAAAAGTTATTCTGCTGAGACTGTAACTGTAATCTGCACAGCCAGGGAAACCAAATTGCTTACACACAGCCTAACACTGTTTTATTTTGTTTATGTTTACTGGACAGATGAAGTGGTTACTTTTTTTTTTTTGACTGTTTTTCTGTTTGGTTTTGGGTTCTTTTGTGGGGGTTGGTTTGGGTTTTTTTGGGTGTGCGTTTTTTTTGTTTGGTTGGTTGGTTTTTGTTTGTTTTTTTGTTTATTTGTTTGGCTTTGGTTGGTTGTGGTTTTTTTTTTTTGAGGTATAGTGTGCCTTTTTTTATTTATTTCGTACTGCCTGGGTGCCACTCAGCAGTTCAAGTACTCTGTCTCCATCTCCTGGTCAGAAACACCTCAGCCCCCCGTGAGCCAGTATTCTAAGCCCAACCTCAACAGCAGGGAGAGAAAAACCTCTTGATACTTCAGGAACTGCAGTGCAGGATAAGTTTTCAGTATTAAAAAGCACACTGTACACAGAATCAATAAAAATCAATGTGATATACAGTAGCAAAACCTGACAACTTCGTCAGTTGAAGATTTAGCATTGTAGAACCTAGTATACATCTATTAAGAATCCAAAACCTGCTGTATTTTCTTCTTTGGAGGCAAAGAATTAAATTACTTATTAGTATTTATTTTCTATCGCTATTTCAAGTCTGCTCTGAAGAGGTCAGTATTTATGACTATCCATGCTTCACAGAGCTACCCATGCTTCAGAGAATTTAAGTTCATAATGAAAAGTTAGAGACAAGAGAAAACCGGGCTATTCCTTTTCATGGGTTATTCCCAAGCAGTATAACACAAGTGGTTTATTTTCTCTTGATTCAAATGAAACTCTTCCATGACTTTTGTCAAAAGCTACATTTTGCATTTAGCAGACCGAATATTTTTACCCAACATCCAGTTTGTTTAACTTTCGACAAAGCCTCCACAGTTTCAGTTGCCATTCCGGTACCTTGAAATGATGTGATGCTTCTACGAGAGAAGATTTGTGGCTCTGGGAACACGTTACTCTCCCAGGGTACTATTAGCCAACCACGATTTGTATGAATTTACAGTAGTCATTATCTCTGTCCTACTCCATCTGCAGATTCTAAAGAAATGTCACGATCCTTTATTTCATGCTTACTGAGAAAGCATGAATGAAATCTTCCAAATGAAGAACCTCTGGAGTTGTTACTTGCCGAGCAGCAAGGCTGAGCAGTATGTTTCGCTTATTAAACCTGGGATTCTTCTGACCACCTAAGTGGAAATACCTCCTTGAATGAGAAAGGGCTGAAATACAAACCTGATTCATAGGGATAACATTCACTGATTTGCTCTTCTTGAGTTATTGGTTCCTCATCATCTGGAAGGTAACGTTTGTCAATGGCCTCTTTAATCTGGTTATTGGCTCCTTTGGGATCTAAGTCCATTGCCCATGAGAAATTCATCAGGGCCAAGTGTGTTTGACCCAGTTTTTTATAAACCTAAAATAAAAGCATAAAAGGCTACATTTGCATGAAGTTGCTACTTGAATTGAAGGTTTGGACAACAAACATACCAAGCCACAGTTAACTGATATTTTATGAAAAAGCAACAGAAGCTAGATATGAAAGATTTATTATACGAGTCCCAAGGGAAACAGCAAATACGTCCAGAAAGAGTCAGCAAGTGTTTCTATTTAAGACCCAAAAATTAAATTAAACTAGCAGCTGACAGATTCAAAACCATAAGGAGGCGGATCTTCAGATATAAATTTAAGCTTTGGAACTCTGCAGCAGAGTGGTGTAAAGGGCTTTGTTTTGTCTTACCCCCTCACCACTCCTTCAATTTCTTGAGTCACTGTAACCCCAAATCTACTTGTGGCTTAGGAAAAGTCCAAAGTCTCAGATTTCTCATGTCAGAGGCCCAGAGAATAGTCTGGTGAAGTATTCCACGTATCACCAAGTATCTTATACTCTTCCCTACAGCTCTCAAATTGAAGGCTAGCAAAGGCAGGATACACGGTTAGACAGATTTCTGATTTGACTCAGCATGGCCGCTCTTACATTCTCAAGTGGCATCTTAACTGTCACTGGCACGTGGAGAAAATAACGGGACATTAAGTGACACCCAGCTTGTCCTGCTAAACTGAACGGCAACATTTTGAAGACAACACTGCATTGCAGAATCCAGCCCATATTTTACCACCCTTGTCCCTGTAACTTGCACTGAAACTCTCCTTACCATTAAGGACAGATGAGCAAGCAATCTATCTGCGTTAAGCATTTAAACAGCGAAAAGTACTAAAGTTTGTCAAGACGTGGCAACTCTAACGTCAATTCAGAGGTCCAGCAACTCCTGCACAAATACCAGTCAACAAATTTCAGCACAAATCTGTTTACCTCTCTCCAGTTTAAAAAAAAAAAATAAAGAAATCTTGCTGTGAAGGTTATCCAGTACTGTGCTAGAGGTAAGTTTGTCTTGTTGCTTCCTAGTGAACAGACGCCTCATCGAAGAAGGTTGCAGAACTTATTTAAAGCATATTAGCAGAGAAGATGGTGAGGAAGGAGGATTTCTATTACCAGATTACTTTTCTCTGGCATTAAACACAAAGAAAGTTGGAATGTAAACACAGCTGACAAACTAAGAATATTTCTTCCTGTGCTAGCGTGCTCCATTAGCCTCATTAAAGACTCTTTTCACTTTCCAAGTGATAACCTTCCACAACTCTTTCGGGGAGCCTGTCAGCTGAAAAGGACATTGAGGCTATCGATGGAGACTTAGCAGTACTCTACAACTACTCCTTGTTCAGCATTTCTGATACAAAGCAGTAGAACGCAATTCAACATTTCAATAGCTACAGGCACAAGTAACCAACACTGCTGACTGACTGATGGACTATACCTCAAAATTTTAAGGATTTCCACTGATCACATTATTGCTATTGTATTGAATCAAGTCTTGACAGAGTCCCGTTTTCAGGGAAAGATATATGGCTGTGTGCATAACCACCATCTCTTTTCAGTGAAGTATCTTTATCAGGATCAATTTCTTGCTTTTTAAAAATTAATTCTCTTTCAAGTTGACAGTGGTGAAATCAAAGCAGGCAAAGAACAACACTTGCTTGGGTTATTTTTTTCTTGGTTTGTTTTAAAGAGAGCTGAGGGCTGCTCCAGTAATAACTATCTTTTGCATTTAAAAGCTGATACATAATAAAGCTGTGAGCAGTAAGCCTTATTTAAAGCTTCGGGAATTTTTAGAATACTACTCCAAATGGAAGCAGCTTAGTGACAGACACCAAATTTTCTCATTAGGCATACATTTCTGCAACAAAGGAAATGAAAGAACTTATGATCACAGTTAAGTTTTACCTACCTTTCCTATTAAAAAGTAAACAAGAGACTCTTTGGGAACAATCTGTTTCAGTTCTTCAAGTTCTTGTAAAGCAGACTGAAAAGGAAGAAGACAGACCTTAGTAAGTACAAGGTAGCAGTCTGCAACCAGTTATGACATCGCTGAACTGCGACTTAGCACCAATGTGAAAAAATAAAAACCTCTTGGCATTTACATACAATATATTCCATCAAGAACAACAGCACAATCTCCTGAGAAGCATCAAATTGTTTTTACATTAGTTTCTCATTTAAAGATTGTAGCACATTACAGTACCATTATTAGAGAAATAGAGCGAGTTTATTGGGCTTTGGACTCCTACAACACACCTAACAACTCTGATATCAAATGCCCCCGTCGCCCCCAACAAGCCATAATACGGTAGAAGACAAGAAGCTGACCGTGTATTTACAGTGGGCACTTCCTTTAGTGTCCTGCGCTTCTGAAAAACTAAGAGTATCGATGTGTTTTGTGCTGATGTACTGCTCTCAAGCCTATGCTTTTGAAAAGTTCTGGTTTTCGATAGGTATCTGTGGACTTTTACAAAGGATGACTGTGTTTGTATTAGGCATTTAAAGTCCAAAATATTTAGTGAAACTTCTACTTTACTTTTAAACTAATTGTTGACACTGGAGCAGTTTATGCTGCTGTGACAGTAACCTGGCATTATTAAGAAATTCTACCTAAAAATATTTAGTCTGCAGTTAGAAATAAACATTGGTTTTAGTTACAAAAAGTTCCATTCGACCCTCTAAAACTTATTCATGTGAAGTCAATTTCAAGTTAGAGTTTGCTACATAAATGGAGGTGTAACCGTACATTTATTTACCTAAGACTAGCCAAATTTATCACACTATCAAAACTCTCTTAGTAGTGGTGCTAAAACCCAAAACATTTCATCAAGTTCTATGTAGTTTATGCGAACCGTGTAACTTACAAGTCTGAGCCCAATAAAGAGAAGAGTCCAAATGTTTTATTTCCTAAAACATCACTTCACCATCACTTCACATCACTTGAAAACAAGTTCCTTCACTAGCACAGGGGCAGTAAGACAGTGGGCTATTAGATTCCCCCCTCCCCCCTTCTTGTATTTATCCTCTGCTTTTAAATTTTAAAAACAATCTACGAATGGGCACTTCATTAAGTCCTTAATCTTAATACATTCTATATTTAATTGGTTTAGTTATGAATTTAAGAAACACAGTGGTAAGTAAAGTTTTCCCTTTACATGCACACACATTTCTGAAGCAAGGTTTCAAAAACCAGACTGTGGCTTGTCTTCTGTGGCCAAAAAACCAGGCCAGAGGACAGTCACTGGACTGTGGGAAGATTTTCACTCATTCTAAACAGGGTACAGGTCAGTAGGGCATCAGACCAAAATTGCTTCGTTTTTTATTTTTCACTTGATAACAAAGCCTTTGAAATAGCTGGTTCTTATTGCTGTAATTGGTTATGGGGCAGTTTGCTGAGCCTTTTTTTAGTAATTTAGTATAAACTCATGATAACACAGCCACATGTCGGTGGCAGCTGCAATAATTTCCCCTTCTTTCCTTTCTTTTTCCAGGGTCAGACTAAAATAATAATAATTAAGAAAGCATCATTTGTTGGCCCCAGATTTTATAACAACCAAAAAATTTAACATAGTTCCCTTGGCAATGTTTGCACTTGTCAAAGCAAATGCTTCATGTTAGCCTCTACAAGAGAGGCCAATGTCCCAGGCTCTTCCTGCAAGCCCTGATGCTACCCAGTGTTCATCTGTAAGCATTTAGCTTCCAGTGCATCCCCATTCCTAGCTACAGCAATTTAAAGATAACTTAATGTTGTCTACATGTACCAAATCTTACCTTGTATTTTTCATTTGCAAATAATACAGAAGCTCTATGGAATTTGCATAGCGGGTTCTTGGGGTCAATGTTAATGGCTTTGTTTAAAGTATCCAAAGCCTTTTCAGATTTTTTCAGTGCATGCTGGACCTATTACAGAAAGAGAGGACAATTTTCAAAGGAAAAATAACAGCTCATCTGCCAAAGACAAATCTATTTGACTACATTTACTTACAACCTGTTCCTTTAAAAAAATATAAATATATTTGTCCAGTTCTAGACCACTTACAACCTGTTCCTTTAAAAAAATATATATTTGTCCAGTTCTAGATTAAGTCTTAACAAGCTTTCTTACAGGAAGAAAACTTCACCTCGCCTGTCTCCACCTCAAAACATTTTCCCTACCCAGTGGCTTACAGAAATCATTTAACCTCTGGCCAGGGGTGAACTTGAGGCCTTTCTCCATATACAAGTGAAAAGCAGCCACTATCCCTGTAGAGTTTGACACAGCTTTGCTGCCACACAGAAAGCAAATGAATGCCAGCAGGTAACCATCCATCGTACTTACACGGCCTTAAGTTACTACCACGAATATCTGAGAACTGCTTCCCAACTTTGAAAGCAAGCATTCGCTAGAGTGAGGCTACTGTTTTCTAAGGACTGCAGTAGCAGACAGATAAATGATCAAATAACAGATGGCAGCTGAAGTAGTTGCCTGCTACTTAAAACTTCACTTGGCATAAAGCGGCCTAAGTAGTACAATGTCACGTCCACAAGGGACTGGAATGAGGGCAACGCGGACATACAGCCAAGACAAAAATATCGCACTCTGAAAGATGAGATGGGTGTCTTAGCGTTTTTAAGAACTGGAAGTGTTGGTCCAAATGCATGCAATATCAGTTAAACCCCACTTCATCTCTTATGTATTAAATACAAAAAAACCTCTATAAATACTCTGTTCACATTAATATCTGCACAGTGTCTTGATTTTCATATCACTACTATTTGGGCTGACTCTCAAATACGACCTAACAGTATGATTTCATCACTGGCTAAAAGTAGTTTGGAGAGAGAGGAGGCTTTCTTTTCTGACACATTAATCCCGTGGTTATTCATTCACACAGCACTTAAGTTCCTCCAACAGGTACCCTGAACTTGTTTGGTTTTTATTTTTTTTTGCTAAAAGCGTTCAGAATGACTTTTCTACTGCAAACAAAGTACAGAAGCAGATTAAAACACAAGGATAGAGTTAAGTGTAATCTACTTACTACTCCAATGTGACACAGTAAGACTGAGCTCTGAGGATTAATATCAAGTGCTTTCTGGAAATGCATTTCTGCTAGACTGAATTTTTCCTGTTTGTAATAAATCATTCCCAACCCATACCTGCAAGCAGAAAAACAATCCTGTTAAGACAGACTGTATTCTAATCAAACTAGTCTTTGTCAGTGAATATGACCTGGCAGAAATGGTCGACAGACTTGCCAACCCCATCCAGGGTGGGAAACAGCTTCTTGGGGGAAAAAGCTTTGTCCTAAAATTATCTTGGTTTTTTTTTTTTTTGGTTCAATTGGGTATTTTGAAGAATTGATATCTGAAACACAGGAAGACTGGCTAAACAGCTACAAACTAGAAAGCATACAAAAATTTCTCAAGACTAGGTGACTTACACTAGCAGATCTTTTACTGCTTTATACGTTTTTTTCCTACAGAAAAAGCTGTAAGAAACTAACTGTATCCTAAGGTATAAAGGGCCAGATCTCTCATCTCTCCAACTGCAAGTGAAGAAAAAAGTTGTAAGAAGTTGTAAAAGAAGAACAATCAACTAGATGCATGAGGAGTGCTGCACAATAGAACAAAATAGCTGGGGTAATACAGCCAAGAAGATCTGTGGAAGCCAAAAATCTCCAATTTTTTCCATCCTTGTGAAAGTAACTCTTTAACAAGCAGACAAGGCCCGCATCTTCTGCGGAAATAGCTTTGCTGTCTTCTTGGAGAGAGGAGTGGTAGGGAAACAATAGCAGTGGCAGCACCCGGAAGATATTTCTCCAAAAGAAGTTCTGTAATACATGCAATAAGAGGGAGATGAAGCAAAACTTACCATGCATTATAGTGTCTAGGGTTAACTCTGATTGCATTTCTAAAACAAGCTAATGCTTTGTCTAGTTCTTCTGTTAACACAAATTCGTGCCCCAACAGGGTGTAGGCATAAGCATAGTTTGGATCAACTTGAATGGCTCTCTGGAAGAACTTGATCGCAATGTCATGCTCTCGTTGCAAGCTGAAACAGTTCCCCGCAGCACACCATGCCTAGTAAAAACAGCACTGCAAAGTTAGCACACTTTTTACAACTCCGAGTGACTAAGTTTGAGGTCACAGTTTTTTTCCATACTGCTTTGCATAATTATTTTTTAATCTAGGAGGAAGTTAAATATAACAATAATAAAACAACAGTTAAGTCTCATTCCTGAGAGGCAGATAGGTCTAAATACATCTTATAGATAGAGAACCTGAAATACAGAAATTGAGAATCTAAAGACACCCAACAAGTTTGTGCCAATTAGATACTTCAATGACTAACAACTAAAGCTTTTGAAGCTGTTGAAAAGGCTAGAAATAAAACATCTTAAGATATTTAAGAATAATGAAGGGAGAGATGGTACATTCACTTCCACTCCTCAGCTCCTTCCAACTGACAAATCTGGAAATCTGCAGAGCAACAATTTTAGCAGCAACCTCCTCTTGCCCTCCTGCTCAGCAACGAGCAAGAGATTGCAAATTATCACAGTCCAGGGTCCCTTGCTTTCCCAAATTTTTAGCATCACTGCCAAATCGCATAACTGTTTTCCAGTCCTTGTATTACAACCTGTATTTTCTTCTCTCCACGCTATCTTACCACAACTACCAACTGCTTCATTGGTTTTGATTTTTCCACTATTAGACAAGCTAACAAGACAACATGGACAGGATTCTCTCCTCCAACAAAAATAAAATCCCAATATAACCCACAGTTTTCTCAACTCTGTTAAAACACATTTATAAATGCACACATCTATCACTTTTACTGTGGCACCCATTAAAAGATGCCTGGCTTTTTGTGTATCATGACTTTATATTATCACACACTCTGCAGTTTAACGGACTTTGGCATAAAAGCGTGCAACACTGTCTGCAAATAAGTTCTAGAGCAAATATGTTTTAAGTGCCAGTGAATTAACTACAGCAATTAAAAGGTGGTACAGGAAAAAGATATTCCTTATCTTTGCGTACTGGCAGCAGTAGGAGTGACTGACTAGCCTATGATCTTCCTGGACAAATGAAGCCAATGCAAACTTAAATAACCATTAACAGATAAAAGGTTTCAACTTGTTCCATGTAAGCTGATATCCTAATTCTAAGAAGCCATTTCAGGCATCATCAGTTCAACAGACAATCCTGCCACCTCCCTCTCCAGTTTTGCCATGCAGTTCTCACAGGAGAATACCCTTGAACCAGATTAGAGCTCAGAGCTTTGTTCTGAATCATTGATTTTGGCACATACAGTTACTCTCTTCTCATTCGAGGCTACAGCATTTCATACCTCTGGTGAGTTTTTATCCATGTCCGTCAAATCCTTTGAAAGAACTGAAAGAGCAACATCTTTCTGCAGATGCCACAGCGTAGTTGAATAGATCTCCATGCCTTCTACTCTGTAGTTTTCAATCCTCCTTACTTCTGAAAATATTCTCTCAGCCTAAGAACAGAAATTAAATTTAAAACAACCGACCAAAGCAGAGTAGATAGGAGGCTTCTAATCTTGACCTATGTCCAGACTGAGCATTCTCTTTGCTTTTTAAGTGTACTACACAGAGCTACAAGTCCTGTAACTTCCCCTTCAAGCGAAGGAACCGACTATACCCCAACAGTTATGCCAGCAGAAACGCAGCCAGCCCTCCCTATCGTGGACTCCGATTATGCTGTTTCTATCATACCACACAAGCAAGGCAAAAAAAAGTTACCCACAACATTAGAAAAAAGCATAGCATATCTCTATGGGCCAGTTATGATTATTAGCCACTCTAACAGATTATAAGTATTGCATTCATACCAAGTGCTACACCCCTCCAGATACTGTGCATAACAATTAGAAGGCAAAAGGCAACGTGACAATTGCTGCAGGTAACACGGCTGACAAAGGGATGGAGGGCATGCATAAGTGTGGGACAACACATATATGTGCTTTACTTTCATTTGAGACAGCTATGCTTCTTATCAAGAGTTGACTAATGAAGTCTTTCTGACACAGATATCTATTTCATAAACTTAAGTTCCAGGTTACAACACTCAAAGCAGCCACAAGGGAAGAAGCCTAGCTTCAGGAAACCATTAGGGTCTGTAGCCTCAGTTTTCAAAATAAACTATTAAGCAGCACAGTGTGTTCCACCTCTAATCAGACTGTGTCTACAGTTTAAAAACTGCTTCTGATACCTACCGCATTTGTCTCCTGCACACAATCTGTCAAGAGCGTTTTAAAAACTTCTGAGGAAATAGGCACATCAGTTATCAGGACAACAGTGACAAGGAGAGTTAAACTGCTGGATTACCCTTAACTGCTCGCTTCTGTTTCTGAAGCGGTTTGACATCACCTCAGCTGTGCCAATGCTGTCATTTCTGAGGCTGCAAGGGAAACTAGGTCATTGATGTGATGTGCGTTAACTAAAAAGGGCGAGAGAAGTTTCTGGTTTTAGAATTCAAACTGTTTTAGTGATGTAATTTACAACATTGCAGTACAAACAATTGCATCAGCACAGCTGTGGGTGAAGATGGGGAGAGGCAAGGAGACCCCAATGGTTGGATGCAAGAGGAAAGAACTTAAAACGAAGAGAAATCTAAAGTGTAACTCAGCCTCTTTGGGAAGACTCAATGACTACTGATGCAGATTCAACATCTAAATCTATTCCAGGTATAACTTTTATGTTTATACAATTATCTCAACTGTAAACTTCCCATAGCTTTTGCAGGAAGACTGCAGATTTTGTGCAAAGCTATGCAAAACAAAAGCGAAAAGAGTAAGAATCAACCCACACAGTTCCTACCTGCATATATTCTGCAAGTTCGAAGTAAGCTCTCCCAATTTGGCACAGCACCCAGCCAGTGTTGTAGTGGTGGGATGGTAAATGGCTTAAAATATTTATCGCTTCTTTGCAGTTGTATGAACATAAGGCTAAATAACCTTTCCCCATGTCACGAAGAAGGCTCATCAAACCTTCTAGGAGAAAAACACAATAAATAAAAGTGGAAAAAAAGACAGCTGAGACTTATTTCCTTCAAACTGCTAATCCCATAAGCTCTTCATTGTGGCAAGCACTCCTCCTGAATTCGCCTATGAAAATCTTTCAGGAATTCCCAAACACAGGCTTATACACTCTTAACTTCAGCATAATATTCTAAACATCAACCTTTGTAATAGAAGTCAGATAGTAATGACTTCTTAAGCCAGCAACAGAATCCTCAGGAACAGAGAAACTCTGAAGTTCAGGGCAACTGGAGTTTTGCATTTACAGCAGCTATTCAAACATTTTGTTAGGTCTGAACACAGTTTCCACATGTCTGGTATCCATGGATACATCTTCTTGCTGCCTGGAAACGTTACTGAGCCAAAAGAGAAGAATTCAGCAGTTTGCCTAGGATTTTCTGACAATCCGAACAAAGACTTGTTTTTAAACAAGTGGGAAATATGAAGGGAGAACAGACTACATAAACTCAGTTTTGAGGGAAGATGACTGGGTTACTCGTAGCTCCTTTGAATCAGTTTCCAAGGATCTTGCCTGAAAATATTTTAAACATTAATAAGGATCAGAGCTTGGAAGATATATCTTCTTACAACTAGCCACTTTCAACACTTCTTCACATGTTCTTTGTAAGTTAACTAGAAGATATTAAATCCAACCAGTTTTTGTAAATATACAAAGGTGATAGCTGCAGGCTAACTGAAACAAGAAAGAAGCAAACACCAGAGCAACTTTTTTTTTTCCATTCATCCTTAAAATATAGATACACTAAGTTTTACTCTACGACAGTCCAATAGTGTTCAAACAGACCTGCTGCTGCCTTCTGTAGCGTAAAAGCCTGGATCTGTGGTGCAACAGTAGAAATTTTCCCTTCTGAAATAATGGAAGAGTCCAGTTTGGTGATTTCCAAACTGTCATTTAAGTTTGGTTGAGTTATTCCTCCCTTATTTGTTTTACTTTTTGTTTTTCTGTTTGGAATTTTAGGTGGAAACTTCATTTTCAATTTTTTGCTATTTTCCTGCAAGTAAGAAGAGTAAGAGTTACATATAAAAAGCCTTTTAAATTCAGAAAACTAAACTTGAAAGTGAATGGTGTAAAATTACATTTATGTCTCTTTGCAGTTTTAACAACGATGCCCAGTTGTTTGACTTTTAAACTTATGTACACAGGCACGTAATAACTCCATTGAATGTTTAATAGTTCGTTTTTAAACAGCAAACGTTCACATCGCCTAAGTACAGCTCATGAGTATTTGTGCCTTGGTGTTCTGCTCTGTTGTTTGAAGAACAGAAAACAGATATGAAAATGAATTTGTTTGGGCAAAAATCAGCCTAAAATGAATTCTTCAATAAATGTGTCTGAACAACACGACCTCTTTTCAAATGGGTTGACAGCTAGCAGCACCACTGCATTTGTCAACACAACATGTATCTTTGGTTTTGTTCATGATATCCTTCTTCCTGCTATTTTAGTTGAGCACTTGAGAGCTTAATAAATAACATATTGTTATATACAAAACAACATGTTTTGTACCGCCAGATATTTCATAAGTTCTGCTCATTATAGAACCTGTTCTTAAGCTGCTAGAATTGCTATGCTTATGGGGAAATTATTAGTCAGTACAGTGGCATGGGTAAGAAACCCACTAGTTTCCAAAATGCATGAAGTTTGTTACCTTTGTTGTAGAGCTATCACTAGTAAACAGGCGAGAGCTTCTTCGAGGCAGTGCGTTTGGTGGAGCAGCAATTGTTGGGCTCAATACCTGAGGTGTTGTACTGAAAACAAACGACACATTAAAAAAAAATAAAGTTTTTGCTCCATTTTTAATAAAAACAGCTTTTATATTTGTTTTAAACAAAGATGCTCAAGTAATGTAGCACAGATACTTGCATTTCAAGGGATAAAAACCCAAATCTACCCGTTGCATGCCAGGAACATGAGCAGACTTTCCTTCCAGCTACTTTTTCATCTACTGATGAAATGGTTTAACTGCACAGGAGATTTAAAAAAACCAGACCAACCACCATGCATGAGCTTCCTACTTATACATTGGAGTTATTTTACCCAACAAAAAAAATACATTTCTTCCTCATCCAAAGAGGAATTCTGCAGGAACATCCACACAAGTTGGGCAAATGAAATGCCAAATTCCTTCAAGAAAGGAGATGCAAAAGTTAATACCAAGATGATTTTTGTTTTTCCTCCCTACCTTGTCTGTGGGCCAGAGCTCTGTGTTTGTGCAACAAGAATTGGAGTGACTTCCCGGCTATTTCCGCTCTGTGAGAAGACAGATTTTGTTCCAGCTTGGCTTATCCTGCTGACAGTCTGCATAACACAAAGTTTCTACAGGTTTGTTATTATGTCACTAAAAAGTCTCAATCTCTGCTATACCAAGCCAAATCCATTCTGCCTATCAAACACTGCACAAAGGAGGATAAATATACATTCTTTCAACAAAGGGTGAGGGTTCCGCCCCAACCCAAGGAGCAACCATCAAAACTATTTCTCATCCTACCTGTTAAAATGCCAGTAACATTGAGTTTACCAACTTTATGCACATTATTTGAAAGATATAAAATCTCCATCTAGTGGCAAGGAACTACATGTTAAAATATTTGTGCAAGAATAAAAAGGAATTAAAAGATGCCATATTTAAAACTCCTTCTCCACAGAAAGTTGTGCAAGAAAAACCAACCTCAGAAAGAAAAAGATTTTTGAATTACCATATTACAATCACATCTAGAAGCCATTCACCATTAACACCTCACTGAAGTGCACACTGTACAACATCCGACCCTGACACTCTCCTGTTTCGCGCACCCATTCATAGCATAAATCAGTATTTCACAAATTAAATCAGTACTGCACAAGCCTTTGGACCAGATACAGAAATAAACTGCTTCATCAAAGAGACCTGCATTATGCAGCATAGAAAGTTAACAGGCAGATACCTACAGTCAAGTTAACATGGAGCAGCAAGTTACTGCGTGTCAGTTGAGTAACTCTTCGTGAGCACACGCACATTTTTTGTACTTTATTTGCCCCAAGTTACACAGCATGTAATATGACTTAGCACCAAAACATTGTCTTGTATCTTCACACATTTTCAGAGCGCTAAAATGCGCACTTTGATGCCTACCCTGGCACAGCCGAGGTGTGGGAACTCAGAGCTGCGATAACTTGGCTGTGAAGCTGAGACCTACGGAACCAAGTTCAGATAGAAATTGATTGCCGAGGTGTAGACTTCCTATAAAGGATTCAGGACAGGTCCTCCCCTCCCTGCCTTTTAAAGAAAGCTTAAACCCTATCTTTCTGCCCACTCCAGGGACACTAACGTTCAACACTGATCAGGCTGTTTGGAAGAGATGTTCTTTAAGGCACCAGAAACGGGCAAGCGGGATCAATGACAGCACAAGCAACATCAGTTTATGCATCATCTGACTTCTAACATTCTGTCCTTCCCTTCCCTTCTCAGTTTCTTTGTTATCAGAGGACAGTTTAGGCAGCCAGCAAGCATGCTTGCCTACTCAGATAGGAAGCCTTTGGATTCATCCTAACGTTTCATTCATTTACGTAAGCGTTTCCTAGGAAACTGCCTCCGTTAAGTCATGCACATTCTAGCCACAGTTACACTAAACCTTTTCTAACTCGGTAATTTGAAGAGCAGAAATCAAACTGGCCAAGTAATTATTTGCATTGGACAAAGCATGCATCAGAATTCTAAGCTGTTTATTAAAATGTATTAAATATTTGTATTTAGTTAGTAGCACATAGGTAGCTGGGCAGAAAGCACAGGCATGGATTAGTGAAATTTATACCTGGGCACTGTTGTGCCATACCTAGCAAAGCAACAAAATAAGCAGCAAATAGAATTTGATTCCCCAAAGCTTTTCATCTAGCACATACTACACATGTGACATTAAATGCAGATTAGTACTACACTGAAGAGCTGCACTTTGCCAACTATTGCAGTTTTTCAGACTCATGAAAATTTACCTTCCTACATATGCACAGTCAGTGTTTTCAACTGTACTGTGGAAAACTGGTTGGTCCTGAGCAACTACAGGATGGGAACTGGATCAACCAAAGAAAGCATACTTCTAGCAGACTGGTTTAGCACAGTCCAGTCCCAAAAGAAAAGGAAAAAAAGCAAGCAAGGCTAAGAGAACTGATAAAAAGTGTTGCAGTAATGAGATGTCTGGAGACAGGATACCATAATGGCTCGTGCAACGAGATTCCAGAGTTCCCAGTCACAGGCTTCAGCAGACCATTCAAAGGGCAAAAAAAAAAGTTATCTGCTTACTGCTTTTATTCTTTTAAGTATCGGGCCAATTAGAGAAGATAAACACTGTTTTTAACAGCACCCAAACTTCACTTACAAAATGGCACAGCAAGATGAGCACCAACTGATTTGTCCAGATCATCAAATGCGGAAATTCAAGTTCTACTTTTTGAGGAATTCAACACTTATTGCGCTGAGTTTTTACTTTAAAGAGTTTGGCTACTCTATAAGACACCAGCATCCCTCATGCAACTTCTAGATTTTTAGTAAAAATACAGGGACAAAACCTCAGGTTTTTTTGGTTTTAGAAAGGAACAAATGGTTCTTCAACTGTCACCAACGCTCCACCTCTCATTTATCACTATGGCAACTATGGCAGTTTCTTACAGAGTAAAAAAGACAATTTTTAGTTTCCCCTACACAAGACTAGGCTGAGTGAAACAGCACCATTCTATCAGTCAGCCCTCCGCAGACCACCAGCAGTATTTTGATTACTCTGGTCTGTAAAAAAGAATTCAAGAACTGCTTGCAAGAAAGCAGTAGCTTCAGCTCACTTGAGGCTTCTCAGATTATTTGAAGTCATCCCTGAAAATACATTAATTAAAAAAAACCCTTAAAGTCAAAACTGCCAAGTTTGGACTGTCTTCGGACTCCACCTTACACACTGAAAAGTTATGAATCCTTTGTTGTTTAGAAGGATCACTGTTTGTACATTCCAGGTGGCAGAAGATAAAGCACCTTGCTCAGGTTGCCTCTAGCAGCACCAGCTAGGCAGTCTGTACGTGCCTCTGCATTTCGGGTGGGGAAAAAAGGGCTTGTTTTAATTAGAAATAAAAGACTATTGCTTATCATTATAAAAGCTGAGAAGACAAAAATCTGGTTCGCTAGCCAAAGGAAGTGACATGATAAGCTGAAAATATTTACAATGCAGATGTCTTTACTTGCAATACGGTGTATTTTTTTTCTTGCTGCCTCATTCGTTTAGCTGAAAAGAAGATTTTCAAAATAGAAAAAAAAAAATACTGAGGCTTTAGAAACAGTTGCTTCAATGTAACAGACTGTTCCACAATGAATTTGATTTTAACTAACACTTCAGAAAAGTCTAAAAAGTTTTGCCAGGGAAATACCTGACCAGCTGCAGTCAAATCAAAAATAAACTGCTCCCTGCACCCCCAACATCACTAGCCTATAAATACAGAGAAGTTGGTGCACATTTTATTTTGCTGCATTAAATAATTGTTAGTAAGTGCAGGGGTTTTTTTTGGTGGGGTGTTGGTGGTCTTTTTTGGTTGTGTGGTTTTTTTTTTTCCTCAAACACACACTTTGTAGACAAATTATACATAAATTTAATTCTCACTTAATTAACCCAAATCACTTCCACAACTAAAGGAGGTTGCAATCAGTTCCACACTCAAATTGTTTTCCAAAACAAATTTTGTAAACAGTGGATAAGTTGGGTTCTCCTCACTGTCAGCTCAATTCAGCTCACATGAAAGTTTTTTTTAATCTGCATTATGGATTCTTCTTTAAAGTACACTGTAGTCTCAAACTCAGCAATCATACTCCAGAATGCAAGATACCTTCTTTGAAGGCGCTCCTGTGGATGGCACATCAATTACAGAAGAAGAGTTTGTGTAGTTTTGCAAATACGATCCATCTCCAGGGCTTGGGGTTTCTAGTGGCAAAATTCCAAAGCTGAGAACAAAATGAAGAGGAAGGGTGAATGTCTGAACATCAGACCATGACAGCCGGCCTGATTCTGTGGTTAAAACAGAGACCTAAATGATCAACTTTCAGAACTACCTCATTGATTTCTGTTAATCCTCTAATATCTTACTACCCTCATCTATAAAAAAAAACTTTAATAGAAAACATTCTTATTCCTGAAATCGAAAGATACAGAACTTTCTTTGCCTGCCTGCATAATAACTAATAGATACAGACCATCCAAGTATTAATGGCTTGTAACAGAACGCTGTTTAAACAAGATGGCATATAGGACTGAGCATATGTTTACATGCTCTTTAGGAGAGCGCTATTCTTCAAGGAAAGCTCTTAAGAGCAGCTTTTCATAATAAAGTTTATTCCAGGGCAGAAATACATTCCTTTAAAGATTTTTTTCCAGTGTGAATATTACAATAAGCAATATACCGAATCAAGAGTTCCTTTCTTCTAATCAAAAATACCAACGGCTCGTTTAAAACACAGAAGAGATGAACATTAGAACCAAGAGCAGTTACTGAAGTTGTTTAGCCTTTGCTTCTGCAGCACTATTTATAATAAACTATCAACATGCTTGTTCAAGTATGCTGCACAGCATCAGACAACTTTCCTGTTTCAAATCACAAGTGCTATGAACAGCACAGCGATACACAGAAATTGTCCGTCTCATGGACTTACCTTGGAGTTAGTGGGCTCAAAGCCGCAGGTCCCCCCAGTAAACTCCGCCCAGTTTTTGGTTTATTTTGAGCCTGTTTAGACAATATGGCAGTTCCTGACCCAAGAGGGACAGTATCCGGTGAAATTACAGCCGAGTCAATGTAAGACATAGAAGAATCCGTATTCAAGGAAGAATATTTTGAATTGGAGGATTCTAGGTTGATTCTGTTCAGCTCCTGAAAAACGGGAGGCAGCTGTTAGATAACCACACAGTGTAGCTGCTAATTAGCATTTTTCACTTAAGCTGGAAAGACTGCTTTAAATACAACGATTTCAGCAAAACTCACAATTGTGTCTTGCGGCGTTTCCATGAGGACAGTCTCAGGCTGTCTATGGGATATGTTGTGATTAGATACCAATGTTGTGCAAGTGTTAGGCAGACAGCTGCTGAAGTTCTGTAAAGATGTTAATTTAAATGTTTGGTCAGGGTCTGGTTTTTCACCTGTAAGATTGGAAGGAGATTAACAGAGTTATTCCTGAGTCTATATGCTGAATATTCAGTTTGAAACAAGGAGGACAGGAAACAAAGTATTTCAGAAGGGGTGCATTCTTATTTTATTGTTTTAAAACCCCTAACTCTAAATCAAGAGTGTTCTTCCACTACAAATCTGGACAATCAGTTTTATTAAAAACCAGATTTGCTTTTTTAAGTTACTTTCAGAAGTACAGTTTCTAAGGGTCTACTAAGTGCAGGTTGGAAAACGTGTATTGTTAAACCCAAAAATGCGTAAGTAGCGAAAATGGAAGAAAAAAGACAAAAACTCTAAACACTGGCAAAACATTTAAAATGAATTATTGCTCACAAAACCGCTCCCAAAGAATTCCGCTGCATTTTCCTTACTAATTCTGGACAACGACTAAAATAAACCTTGCCACATGGCGATGGCAAATCACAAAGCTTGATATAACCAGAAACGTAAAAAGTATCTTCACTAGTAAAACAGTTCTGCAGACTTACCTATTTCACATAGCGATTCAAAAGGGGACCAGAGGAAAGGATTTAAACTAAGGCTCTTTTGGTAACATTCTGATCCTTTGGCAAGCCGGTCTGTCTTGCTGCAAAAAGAATGTAACAGTTTATAGGGAAATATAAGAACTGCTCTTCTGGAAAGGTTTCTTGAACAGAAGTGGAGTTGAAAAACAAGAACATGTTGAGAGTCACAGCAACATTCCTCATTTTTCAAGCCACAGAGTAATACTGAGTTCTTTTGAACTTACTTGACATATTTAGACACAGATGAAAGTTACTTAGACACAGTCCTCAAGAAGTTGTTACATCAGCGCTAGTATAGCTGGAGAATTTTTGTTTTAGAAAGATGCTGTTCTTCACAACAGCTTTTTTCTTTTTTGCAAACAGCAACCTGATTGCTAGACCTTCCAGGCATTTTAAATTATCTATGGATAATATTTTTGCATATAAATTAAGGGCTAAACTGAACACCGAAGTATCTGGCTACAAATAAGCTTTTTTGAGAACAGGTATACTAGAGAAGAATCCAAGAATGTCACTATTACTATTCAATCTGTTCACATTTACCGAAACCGTTCTTGTATCTAGGCAAAAGCAAAACACTTAAATTTGTAAAGTTATGCTGACCAGCAGTCCTCAAAACTTTCATATGAAGGTTATAGCTATACATCTGTAAAACAGATACAGGAAAAAAAATCAAAATGGCAACACTGAGAAACAGGCCTTGAGAGTTTCTCTCAGGGAAGAATACAGAACAAACCCAAAGGTATAAAAAAAACCGACTCTTGGATTGCATGCCGTAACCACCTGGAGAAGAGGAATTTGTGTTTTCAGTCAGCCAGAAGTTCTGGATGAAACACAAACCATTTCTGCATTCCCAGGTTAGATGGCTTCCAAAACTATCTACCTGCATCTATCATCCTCTGAAATTGTGCAGGCCATATAACCCAGAGACAGGTGTACCCTGTGGCGACTAAAAACATATTTGACTGAAATTAGGCTTGGTCAAGTAAAAAATCCCAAGCTTTATCAGACAAAATAAAAAAGCAACATTACCAGTAGACATGTCCCAGTAAGGAGAGTGTAAAGCATGCAGAGTCACCAAACTCCATAACAATGTCATCATGGCTTTTCTGCTTATTCAACACTCCACCAGATAAGATCTGCTCTCCTTCTGCAAGCCTTTTTAAAAAACAAAAGGTTTAAAGGGGTTACAAGGCTCACAGTATTGGTAGTCCAGTGTTTTCACCCTGCTGCAAACAGAAACAGAAATTCACTGTCAGTGTTCACAAGTTTCAAGGCACATACAAACTAGTTCCTGCAAATGAATTTTAAATAACTGATGGATTCCTCTGGAAACATGGAGGTATGCAGTACTCCAAAGCAGAACGTCTCTACTGGGATGGAAGAAAAACAAAACCCACCCAAAACCCCACACCACTCCAAAACCAGAGACATGTACTAAAACATGACTTTTGCAGAAGTGACTAATCTCAGGTAGAATACTAAACGGAGAACAAGAAAGCCTTCTAGACACCTCATTTTTGAAGGTACGTTACCTAGTAACAAGCCAAGACAACACTTAGTTTGGCTTTGTTTCACTACCAAGAAACACAATCTGTAAGGCTCCATGCACTCAATTAAGATCCGATATTGGGAAATGGCACAGACTTTGGATTTTACTGCCTTGCTTTCTTGCAAGAGGGGCTCAAAAGGAGAACAAGGCTTGGTTTGCATCTACTACACCTGCAGCGAGTGGTACCGCTCACATGAAACAGGCCGCTCGCTGCTAGGCTTGAAAATTACTTTATACAACTTCTGGGGATGGGAGGCATTCTTCTGGCATTTGAGACCGACACCTGCACAAACAAATCACCTCTTCTTGCCTCCACCTGAAATTATACTTGCAGGCAGATGCTTCTATCCGTATAGACCATTCCCACAAGAAAATAAGGTACATCTGTATAAATGCTGTTACAGTTATATTAGCTCAACGACAGTTAAATTTAAAAAGTGCTAAAGAATACGTTTAATAAATCCCACCCATCTAACTGAAATCAGTTCAGAAGCTGATGTACTATATGCACACACCAGACTTTGTAAAAGCAAGGGAGGGAACGATCAGCTTCAAATTTACTCCACTGGGATCTTTCCAAGTAGAGCATTAACGTGATTTCCCTTTCAATGGAAGATGCAAAGAAACCTGTATCCTAATAGCTCCAAAAGTGTCAAAAGAAACAAAAAAAAAAAAATCAAGACATCCTCACTACTCTAAAGATGTTAAAGGACTCACGTGCTAAAGAGAATATCAAAGACTAAAGGAGCTTCCCCTGCTGCCTCTGGAGAGGCCTGCATTTTGGTTACATGTTGTGAGCAGGATCACAAATCCTGCAAAATAATCACATCACACTATGTGAAACTCCAAATATCACCTCACCTAAAGAAACCAAACTCTCTTTTCTGGTCATTGAAAGAGGGCCACTCAAAAAAAAAACAAGCCAAAAAACCCCACAACACATAACCACAAGCTGTTTTGTAGAGAGACATTTGAGTTTCTGTAAAGAAGCCCCATAATATTTAAAGTTTTTTTTTTGAACAAAAGTTTTTGCTTTTCTTGGTGCCTCATTCTCTCCATTCCGCACCTCAGCCAGACATTGTCTCCTACGTTTGAGCTGAAAGGTCTACACAGAAGTGAAATATCCTCATTAACAAACTCGCAGGGCATTAGGGTCTGCAGCTCAAGCAATTTCATTACATACTCTTGCTGTTAGATTCCAGAAAACCAGCGAGATACCTTGACACTACTATGTCACTCTAGCCCCATAATATTTAAAGGAATCCCGTCAAGGTTAATTTTGATGTTGAATACAGCATTCTTGGATGTGGATTCAAGGTGGGTTTGTTGTGGGTTTTTAAAACCAACAAATTCCTGTCTGCCATCTGTTCCCTCACCCACCCATTAGCAGTAACTGGGTAAGAGGAGCAAGCTGACTGTTTGAGGCAAGTAGCCTACCCATTAAACTCATACTGGAAACACTTAATGAAATAAGCAAAGTATCAGAGAAACACAAAACCAAAACACCACTTCCCAGAGTGGTCCCCTTCAGTCATCTTGGCAATCAATGTTTTCTCCCTCTACAAAGTTTGATGACTCCTTTGTAAGTTATTCAATACCTTTTAGAAGTTTCTGCAATATGGGCTAATGTTCATTAAGTCCATATCTGAAAGCAATATGAATTGAACTTATAATAATCTTCAGAGCTGAAGAACCAATTAGTCACTAGTTTATGCAATATGACAGCTTTTAGAGAGAAATCCAAATAAACAGAAAAAAAGGCATTTGTAACCCTGGACAGAACATAAAAGATTTACTTACTTGCTGAGGTCAACACAACATTTTGCAAGCAGGTATTTACATTGTGGGGTAGTACAGCTGTGTCCCTTTAAGAGCCTATATGCTTTATAGGCCTTTCCTGAGCGGTAGTAACACGTTGCCAGTAAAAACAGTGCTTCTTCTGAATGTACTAAAAAAATCAATTAAAAAAAATCATCAGTTGGTCGTTTACGATTTTGATACAAGGAATTTGGGGGTAGGGAGTAAAGGTCAGCTAGAAACAAGATACAAGAAAACAAGTATTGATATTAGAGAAATCCATTACTGAATGAAGTGCATTTCTTCATTTGTCAGCATACAACAGACTTCCATATGCCATTTTCCTGTATGGTCAGACCAACTCTTAACATCTACTGTTGTAAGAGAACTTTGATGCTTCTGGCTACCCGATCTAAATAAGTGATTAGCGAGCTTGTTAAAATAACAGCAAGTCAAGCAAGGCAGTCATTCCTGGTAGGCCAAAGCTACTTTAACAACTTGTTGGTCACACCAAGACTTGGCTCAGAGTAGTATCACACCTGCTAGTAACACTTTGCACTAGCTTTAGCAAGTGTATAAACACCGGCACAACAACGCCTTTTAGGAAGTACCAGAACTTTCAGAAGGAAGATCTATTTCACCCTAAGTAGCCTAACTAATAGTTTTAATGCTAATGTCAAGTGACCTTTTCCTGTTAGCAACTTTACTTCTGTTATTTTTCTAAAGGACTTGATACTCTATCTTCACAAGACTTAGTGGAGCAGATTTTCTGATTTTAATGACTATTAAAAGTCGGTCAACTACCAGTCACCTCTACCCCAACATTAACTCTTGTCCTTTTTGCTGCCCACACCCAATATTTCATTGGGAGCATGGCTTAACACTACCATTCAGATGCTTTATTTATTTTATGTTAGGAAGCAGTGATAAGGACAAGCTCTCCTACAAATCCTCTTCCCAAGTTGAGTACTCACAAGTTTCTAAATTCTGAATGATGCAGTCAAGCTTCAGAAAAAAATCACCTCTATCTGAACACAGAACAAGAGTAATCGAGACAGAAACATTTCTCTATGGCTGAAACTGGAAGTATTTAGATTTGATGTCTGCTTCAACGCTTCTTCCATTGCGGAGATGAATTATGTACTGCACCAACAATGTTCTGTTCAAAGAGCTTGACTTGGCATCCAGATTTAAGACTGAGGACAGACCTGTGAATTTTATTGTGATTACAGCATAAAGAACACAGAGCTAACCCCTGAAGTAACTTCAAAACCTCACTGTAAAATTATCAGCTGAAACTCTAAACACCGTAGAATGTGCTTTTGTGAGGCAACAGTGATCGTTACTATGCTGTGGTGTTAATTCAAGCATTAAGCTACGATTTTGTGAAGTATCCGTATGACTCCATTTTCACTCTGTTTTCTGGGTTTTAAGCAAAAAGAGGGAGATATCCAGATACACTCACAGATTATGTACAGCCATGGTGTCTTACCCTATTCTTTGTACTTCCCCAAATGTTACACTCAAATCACCCTTATGCAATGACGTACTTTAAATCAAAGAAAGGCTGTCTGTAAAGGCAACCAGCATAAATCTCCAAACAATTAAGAAACCCACATCACTTTATACTTTTCAGAACACACTACCATGCAAATAGAATTTAGCATTAAAATAAACAATTCTGATGTTTGTTCATCTACCTCCATGGAACTCTTCAGAAAAATCTATACGAGCACTATACAAAAGCCTCTTTGGGCAACCTGCTCAAATCCTTTGCCACACCGAAACCCGACCATTTTAAGTTCGTGTCATCACCTAGACAGTGACAATAGAAACTGAAGACCTAAAGAGAAGACATTTTATTAGCCTTATCCTAAAAACACTGCAAGATCTTTTTTGAAAATGAAAGTTAAATCAATTCTTTTATCCACTAATTTAACACACTTAAGAGATCTGGGAAACTACCAAGCCACAGATGTCCCCACAAGGACAGTAACTGCAGCTGGACTTAAAAGAAGTTCTTGTCAGGGTAAAATCACTACTGTCAATATGGAGTCACTGTATTCAAGTTCAGCAGCTTCTACTCTGCAGTATAACTACTTATTTTAACCAGAAGCCAGATGTTTTGTTAGCAGCTAATTGCTTGAACCAAGTGACAGCATGCATGCTGTTCTCTCTCAGCA
Organism: Cariama cristata; assembly: GCF_000690535.1. Lineage (NCBI taxonomy): Eukaryota > Metazoa > Chordata > Aves > Cariamiformes > Cariamidae > Cariama > Cariama cristata. Next base: position 6,986 of record NW_009626176.1, on the reverse strand, counting down.
CTGCTGGTCACTGAAAAAAGCTGTTTGAAGTACTCTCACACAGTATTATTCTGCAAAGATAGCGTCAGTAGACTCCTATTTTTCTCTCGGCTGCTGCAAAAAGTGATTCTCTTCATTTCTACATCCTTGGCAATTACCTTCAATCCACCGTTTCCCTGCATCTCACAATGTGCTGTGTTCAGGGGAGATATGTCATCCCTAAAACACTATTTCCTTTATGCACACCTAGATTATAAGGTTCCGTAATACTCTACACAACACCTCATTTAGAGCACCAGATGGAAGACCCAGATTTCATGGGTAACCTTGACATGAAGAGGGGGAAGTCTTTACTTCTCAAAAATTAGGTTTGCGGTTCCGTTGTTCAGAAGTGCATTGGGGGCATGTCAGGCAAAACATTGAAAGCAAAACGTTTCATTACAAAACACCGAGTATGAAACCAGTTATACAGTTTAATTCGCATTATAAGATCAAGTTGTTTAGCATGAGAAATTATATTATGCTTATATTTTAGCTTACGGGTTGGGTTTTTTCACATTAGTGATTAGGGGACAATACCTTTTAAAATAGAGAAGAAAAGCTGAATACCAGTACTGAGAAGCAAGAAGTAGAGAAGAACAGAAAGCTTATCCAAGGTCATGGAGGAAAGGTTAAGGAAGAAGAGGGACTAGAACACGAGAAAAAAGTGGTCTTTGAAGGACCCAGGAAGCATACAGATTTGTGCTACTGCTGCCTGCTCAGTATCCAAGACATCCCAGATCTGACAGCACTACAATGAAGGAACAATTAACAAGAATTCAACAGGAGATACCTATCCCATATGTTCTGCTTCTCATTGTCTTAATTTCACTACGCTTTTCTCTCATCATCATAAGATTGTCTCTTTTAGCTAACACACCAATCAACATATCTGAACAGCATTATTAGCTAAGAGCTTTCAATCTCAAGGCAATTTGTAGAATTTGTGTACTGCATCTGTCCTTATGTGTCCTTGGAAGACATGCCATGCTTAAGGTTATTAAAAAACCCTCTCTCCCATTTGATACAACAAATCACCATACACATTGTACTTAAACACACAACTCTGAGTTTAATTTTTTTAAAGGAGGTTTCACTGTAAAATAACATTGCTGCTGTTACATGATTTGATTTTCCAACCTAATTGCGAGGCATTCTTCCGCTTTCCCCAAGAAGAAAGATAAACTTCATTATCACAACAACAGGAGTAAAACAAAGCAGGACCAGAGGCTCAAAAATCCTAAATCAAAATTGAAAAAAGCATCAAATTTATATTTGCAAACTACATACCTTCTGCGTATAATCTTTCTGCAAGGAACACTGCATCGCGGTAAGCGTAGTGGTTAAGTGCTTGCCATATAGCAGCCTGTAAGACAAGAGAATAATCTAAATTTAGAAGCTTTAAAAACGCAAAACTCACTAGCTCTTACAGTCAAAAGGCAAAGTTCAATTTTGTTTTACTGGAGACATAAGAATGGAGAAGGATAAACATGCAGGCCAAGTTTTAGTTGTTTCAACTATTAGTAAGTAGACCTAAAAAAAACCCAATAAACTTAGCACTGAAGTCATGAACCAATCTAAGAACGTTGCTCATCAGTCACCATACACAATCATCTATAAATCTCAGTCAGCATGCTCTGAAATAACAGCGAGTACATCCACTCGTTACTGAGTTTCAGCCTGCTGCGTAACTGAGCATGAATTATTGCAAACCACCGCCAAACATCAACACGTTAAGAAAAAAAAACATCCCTCAACTGGTTACCACAGTCTTCCACTTTGCTCTTAGCTGTGCCCAAAGAGGGGCAGAGGAGGTGGGAAAAAGCTAGCATGCCCAACCCATTTTAATGGCATTATGCATAAACCCATTTAAACTATCTCCTCCTGAGACACGCCAAACCAAAACCCAACAGGACGAGAAATCACGTCAGTGTCTGGGGTGGTCAATATAAGACTGCTGTTGATATAAATGTTAAGTATACGGCATTTTTCCTTGAAGAGATATCAGTGTTCCCTTAAAAACCAAGATGAACTGCTTTTTGTTGCAGTGTTTTGTTTAGGTCTTTGCTCATCAGCCACCTCTTTACTGCCCACTAATTAGGATTGTGAGGTACCACACAAGAATGAATGCAATGCACACGAGACAGACAAATTGATATATATATACAGACATACATGAAGGCATACTTCTGCATTTTTCTCATGTACCCACACTCGGTCAAAACCAGCTACCTGCTTAAGGGTACTATCTCCTTTTTTCACGAACACCAAGCCCAAGGGTCTGAGACTGTCAATATTTGTGCAGACTCGAAAGATGGCCCTGCTGCGGTGAAACGCAAATCAAGCGTACATACGGGTGTACAAACTGTGTACACCATTAAAGTAGCTGTCATAATTACTTGCCCTGCTGTTGCCATTAGCTGAACTACAAGCCAGAGCTGCCCAGCAAAAGAACAGGGCTGGGGTACGCAGGTTTCACAACAAACACTACTCGGCCAATTTTCTTGTGATCAGATTAAAAGTCTTCCGTTATCTGTAAAAGAGGGGTGGGGATGAGAAAAATAATTCCTTTTGAGATCTATTACAAGTGGTGGTGTGCAGGCTTATCAGGGTTTGTGCTCCGAGGATAGCAGGGCTGGTATCGGGACCGCAGTTCCTTCCCATCTGGCAGCCTTGCTCAAGTTCCAGAGCAGTTTCCCACAGGCAGCAACCAGCCATTTTGCAGTAGTTTTGTCATTACTGATCCAAACAAGATCTGAACACAAAGCACTGTGGTCTAGGATTTCTCTAATATTCATCAGCAACTGAAGGCAAACAGAATTAGCTTCTGATACTTATCAGACACTCCAAAACTAAAAGAAATCTTCCAGAGCTAAAGAAATAGCGCCCTGTAATGCTATTCCCAGTAGGAGAGGCAAGCGCCAATTTCATCTAAAAAAAAATAAATTCAAACATCACACAGTTACATGTACCATATGCTACTTCTTCCAACACAAACCTGACAAACACAGGGTGTGAAAAATGTGCGAGTTCTCTTCACGGGAAGCCTACACAGTCTTCATGAACAGTACACACCAGAGTTTCCAATTACTATGTAGAACATTATACGCAAAATCGCTACAGAGATACTATTTTCTTCTATCAGTAGGTCCCAACAACATATTTTAAAAGTCAATAGGTACTTTTAAGCTCGTGTGAAAGTATTTAAAAATTAATTCTCTTAGTTTGATTATTATAATACAAACATCTCATTATTTGGCTGTATTTCACACTTAGATAACTTCAGCCACAGAGTCTGCCTGAAGTGATTACTCCCTTTTACCTTGAAAATCTCCAAGGCTGTACATTGTTCCGTGTACTGCAGACAGTGCGGTACAAAAAGGATGAGACAGAAGGAGGGTGTTTAAAAAAAAAAATCTTTCAGACCATATCCAAATTAGAGCAGCCTAAGGTCTCCTTTTTCTCCTGCTCTCAGGAGCAGCCCTTCGTTTACCAAGTCACAAGTGACGTTTAGATGAATCTACCCAAGTTGTGCCATCTTCAGGTTAAAAATACTGTCTTTACAGGGATGTAATTCCGCATGCTTACAAAACAAAGGTACGGGGGTGGTGAAATCAATGTCATTTGACTTCTCAAACAGGAGCAAGTTGCCAGAAACAATTTTGCGAAAGGCTGAGATGAGACACAAGTGATTTTTGGCTGTATCAGAGTCACATTATAAAAGTTCCACTACACACTGGCTCAAACAACAATCATCGCTGAGCAGAGTCCCAGTGAAAGCAAGAAGTCAGCTGGCAGTATCCCTGTTATGCAATAATTGTCATTTTGCAACCCAAAAGGTGCAAGTTGGACTCACGCCTTCAGCAGATGAAGGCTGAAGACCAGATCCCTGCACGCACTCTCCTAAAAGAGCAGAAGAGAAAAGGAAAGTGGCAGAGGATCAGCCATACCTATGCCAACTGTGTCTCAGACTACCAAAAAAGAAGATTTATTGTGCACCTTTAAGGAAGCAAATTGTGGACAGGAACATCAATCTCTTTATAGAGTAGTAATTTAGTTTGTTCCAGTAAAAATTCAATGCATCTACACAGCATTAGCAGCAGATGACAGTTGCTAAACCACACCAGAAGAGTGGTCTGAAGCAAAAAACTTTGGGGCATTTATCCAATAAAAACTATTTAATCTCAAAAAACTTCAGAGCAGGACAACACAGTACAACCACAAATACAATCCAAATGCAATGTTAGTTTCCTCCCTTGGTAGTTAGGAATTTTCCTTGAAACCTGTCAACAGAAACCTAAAGCAGCAGCCTCCTCAAGAGCACGCAAAGCAGTTGAGATACTCCGGTGGCAACATCTGTTCTCAGGGCTACAAACATGGACAGGAGGGAAGCTCAAAGTGGTTCAAAGTTTTAGTTAAGCATGCTTGCAGACCAGATAAACCTCCAGGTCCTAGTCGCTCATTTTAAATACGCATTCATTTGCAAATGCAAAGTGAAGAGGGAATTCCAAAACTACCCTAACGGCCACAGCTCTGCAGCAAAGCATCCTCGGAGAGGAGAGCAAGAAAATAAGAGCAGATTCAGACAGGTCCATCTTCTATCCAGAAAATCCTGTGCATTGTCCAAGAGTTGCTTCATACCTAAGCCAAAGAGCTCTTAAAAGATAGATGTTCTCTTCTGACAGTTATATAGCCTTGGAAATTATTTTCAAAGCTTTACAGACTATTGACATGCTAAGCAGTTTCTATCATGATTTAAGACCTCTCCAGAGCGGGCAGAGAGGAGGAGAGTTTTCTGCGATAAGCTGTGTTGCATTTACTAGTTACGGAAACTCTGCGCATTAAATAAGCAGACATTGGTGTTGCACATTTTCAGCCACGACAGGAACCTTGGAGTTCAAGCACCATCCAAGCAGGTCACGGCAGATGATCACCTTCAACAGCTACATCGCAAGGAAAGCGTTTGTTTTGTTTCCAACATCTTTTTCAGATATATTTGGAAGGCATCCAGCCTGTTTCTCAGCACATGGGATACAAGGCTTTATGTTTGTGCTGAAGAGTTCTAAATTGAATAGATCAGGACATACAGTAGAGGTCTGTTGTCTGTGTAAACTCTGGCACTTTTGTTCATCTTAAGAGGTTAAAAAAGTTAGTAAAAATCTAACGAGTGAACAGGATGTCTTTTGGGACATTAATTTCATGTAATTAAACCCCAACATTCATAAGGTAACATACACACAGAGATTCCATCATTTATCTATCATGCCTTGCATATCACAACTGTAAAGATGACAGGTTTTTTTCCTGGAAAGCTAAGCCCTGTAGACATCCAAAAGGCTGGGAGAGAACAGACAATCAGACAGGAAGAATCTCTGCAGTGACAAAAATGAGAAGTAGCATCAACTTTTCCAATCATATCCCTAAAAAAAAAAATAAATCAGAAAAACAGAGCTAAGTATGCAGATTCCAACTAAAATGGGAATTCAGAAATGCAATGAACTTCACCCAGATGCGTACTGCAAAATTGAGACCACTCACGAGACATCTTACACCAGTGAGAAAACAAGCGTGAGCTGGCTTGGAAAGGGCCTGTAGTACAGCAGGCCGACCTCTTCGCCACTGCTTATAGCCACGGCACAAAGAGGACTGCACCTACAACAGCAGATCCAGGCAGAACTCAAACTTCGACCTCATTTTGGATGGCGCGCTGGTGGCTTCTTCACCATTAAAAGCAACAACATGACCAAGGCCACAAGTAACAAATCCTAAACTTACCAGTGCTGTTGTAAGCAAGGAATAGCAGCAAAGCTAACAGCAGTAGAACCAATGATAAAGGAATTATCAGAAAGCAGGCAGAATGTAGAGAGATATAGTCAACGTAGCAAAGCCTCATTAAAACATCCAAGCTGTTAAGAGCTTAAGAATAGAGAGTGACATTAGAGAGGTCTTTACCTTTCTGAAAAATGAAAACGAACTGCATATTTCTATCAGGGAACTCTCAGAATGGCAAGCATTTTCCACTTGGTTAGTCTAATTAGCACATTACCGGAAACATTAAATATTGTTTCCTGTCATTCACTCTGCAATGCATTCTTGCTTCCTTTTCTATTGTAATCCCATGTTTTCCTAGAATACCCAACTGGTGCAAAACACCAGTCCAGCTTCAAGGGTAACAGCAACGGTGTAAGAAGACCACTGCAGAAGAGGTATCAGGTGGCCAAAAGCATTTCCAGCATCACGCTGACCCTTGCTCTCAGAGTGGATCATCAGAACAGTGGCATCAAGGACACAAACCCCTCGTCTACAAGAGTGCCATCACTGTCACCATCTTGCACAGACGGGGTCAAGTCAGCAGGGTGGTCTTCCACAGAAGAAGTCTTTCTTCCCCTCCCACCTTTTCATTAAAAGGAGAAAGGAGAGCCAAAAGCAAGAATTTTCACTATGTTCATTACAGAATACAACTGCGTACTACCAAGACACTATAGCGAGGTTCCTAGCATAACTAGAAAAAAAACCCCAACCTGTTAAAAAGCTAAAAATGAAAAAAAAAAGGGAATATGAATAAGACGACTGATTAATGAAGATTACAGAATAGTTAGTGATGGGCATACAGGAAAGGTGGAAAGAAGAAGCAACTCTTAATTCTGTGATTCATGCCTTTTGAATGGGAAGGGACACTGAGAACAAGAGCAGGAAGCCCATCGGGGTAACTGCAGTGAGACTAAAATATGGTAGAAAAAACCCAAAATTTACATTATTTTCTCTCCTAGGTCTCCCATCAACCTGACAGTACTAACTCCTCGGGAAGAGGGAACATCCCTCATTTGCGGACACGTACAGAGCCGAGCACGCTGTGTGCATTTGAAAATGAAATAGCAGCAAATGCAGAAAGGTAACCGAGATGGAGAGAGAGGTATCAACAGGTCTCCCAGGGGATCTACGGGGGGAGCCGAAAGGGCCTTTTCTGG
>NW_009626175.1:0-33994 GCF_000690535.1 Cariama cristata | reverse complement strand
GGTAATGGTTTTAAACTAAAAAAGGGTAGTTTAGACTTGATATAAAGAAAAAAAAATTTACAATAAAGGTGGTGAAGCACTGGAACAGGTTGCCCAGAGAAGTGGTGGAAGTCCCATCCCTGGAGGCATTCAAGGTCAGGCTGGATGGGGCTCTGAGCAACTTTATTTAGTTGGAGATGTCCCTGCTGACTGCAGGGGGGTTGGACTAGATGACCTCTGAAGGTCCCTTCCAGCCCAAATGATTCTACGATTCTATGACTGTATAAAGCAAACACAAAGATCTCTTGTTACTATACTTAAGAAGAATTAACTACCATATCTAGACTGTGAGTGTATGCGTGGATAGCATCTGCAGAACCCAGCCACTTATTTGCCTGAATACAGCTATACTTTAGTCATGCAATCTTACAACTGTAATATCAACATACAGTCAGTGGGACAAATCTATTTTATTTAGCTGGAGAGCAGTATGACCACAGATTTTACAGGGCATAAGAGCAGTACAATGGCAGCCTGTAGAAAACAAGGAAGATGGACAACTGAAAGTAATTTTGCTTTGAAATACTGCTTTGGAATAATAAAACATACACCTCGAAGTGTCAAAGTACCCTCTGAACAACACCTAGCCATAAAAAGAGGACTTGACTTTTTTGTGGCAGGCAAAACTCCATTGTGGTAACTGTTGGGATTAGAACCCAAGACTCATAGCCCACCTCTGCACTTAAAGAGCAGGTTATACTCAAGTAGGGGGGACTGGATAGTGGCAGATCTATTTCAAGGCAACTTTCTCAATTTGTCTGCCTGAAAGGAAGGTCCTGTTGGGAAGGGAATGTCACATTTGGCTTCTTCAGCATGGAGGTGTCAACATCCACTTTCTGAAGGAAAGCTAAACCTTAAAGTTTAAAGAGTGGTGATACCCTGTAGCTAAAACACAGATGTAGGGCAAATTTTCAGGACTTTATTCTTGCTGATACTGAACAGGATTTGTCCATCCTTCATCCACCTCTGCGCCAGGGCAAAAGCTAAAAGCCCGCAACTGTAAACATCCTATCAGTGGCTACACCAAGCCATGCAGAGTGGGAGAAGCATCAGCCCTTCCTTTGAAATGTCTTTTGAAACTAGTGCAGTCCCATAACAATTTTCAGCTCTGACAAAGCTTCTTCTGGTTCAAAGTGTTCTGACTGTCACGAAATGTGTGAACAAATATGCTTCAATTTACATGGTGTTATAAAAAGATTTTTACTTCCTTGTGGACAAGACAATTCTAGTCTAAGAACCTGCTATCAGAAATGGTTAACTTTCCAACAGAAAATATTTCCAAGAAAAGGTTTTTGCTCTTGACAAAAATCAGTGTATATTAAGTGACTCATAAGTGTGTAACGTTAATGGCTGGTTTCATAACACACTCTCCTGTTACACTGGACTTCACAGAAGCAACACAATAAAATTCAAAAGTTGATCTCCTCTGTACTGCAGACTTCTGTCGACAAAATTATATTGGTCAGGAGAGGCAAGAGGTGAGATCTCTGGGCAAAGAGCAGCATCAAGAAAAGTCTGGTTGTAAAAAAAGGCACAGAAGCCAAAACGGAGCTTTTACTATATCACTGCTTTTGCCTCAGGATGGATGGAGCAGAGAAGGAAAGCTACACTTTTCTCCCCAAATAGCCTTACTTTTTGGTTTTGTCTTCTGGAGGGGAAGATCTCTAAAGCATCTTGAGATTTAAACAAAAAATGTTTTCTGAATTAAAGCTTGATTTAGGTCTTCTGTCTCAAAAAGCAAAAGCTCCAATCCTTTAGACCACAGGAAACTTGCCAGCTGTGGAAATATTAAGGCTTTTACTGTATGCAAGTGAGTTGTTCTGACTCCATCTGCTAAAATGGTAAATCTTCACATATGCTCATTTTGACTGATACCCAATCCTAAGTACTTTGTAAGGCAGTTACACATGCAGGTCTGGTAAAAAATATTCAGCTCTTGCCACCTTAGGAAGATGATCAGTTCATTAGAGGAAAGCGACAGGATGGATCTTCATGACTTAACTGGAGAGAGACAAAGTTTGTAAATCCCTGCCCTGAAACAAGAAGATACTATAGCTTTTCTAGTCATCATGGGAAAATAGGTGAAATAGTTGATGGAAGGCATATATATTCTGATGATATTCTTTTGATTTATGGACTGCTAACATTCTGCAAGTCAATGTTGGGCTGATTTTATAAATCTTGCCATTAGGCTTTCCTGTCTAGCTAATAAGTGCTTGGACATCTTAGTAGATTAAAACTTCAGGAAACATAGAAAATCTCACTTTGAAGGCACTCCTTTCTTCTCATGGAACATTTAGAACTAGAATAACAAAAAATTCTAAGAATAAATCCCTGTGGTGAATCAGTGTGAAATGTTGCCAGTGGGAACTCGAAGATTGTGTAGTCTCAGGAGAAAGGAGAGAAGACAATTTAATTAAAGCTTCTTATTTTAATTGCAAAATTGTGTCATTCTTTAGTTCAATCTTTGCTAGGAAAAAAACCCCATAAAATGAATTATGGCCCAGTATGATGGATACTTCTTGCTATTACACAACTGTTTAGGAGGGAATTGTGGAAGCTTGCAATAATTTTGTGGAAAGGACCTCTGGAGGTCACCTAGTCCATCCCTTCCCTCAGAGCAGGAAGCACTGTATGATCCTATTTCCAATCAAAACTGTGGGGAAATCAGGGCAGGAAGGAGATCATGATCAGTCGCCAAGGTGAGCAGCTCCGATGCCAGCAGCATCGTCAAGGCAGCGCTCCAGCATGGTGCACAGAGGGGTTTCCCGAACCAGGGGAACCTCAGCGGGTGCTGAGACACCCACCAGGAGCCTGCAGCTTATGTCACAGTCACTGACAAAGCCTGAGCAGGGCCAGGAGCAACATGGCCAAGGCCCCACACATGTATAAAAGAAATCCTAGGGGTCGCCAACAGGGTGGGCAAACAGGGTATGGTGTGTCAACAAGGGTGTGGCATGTTAGCAAGGGTGTGGTGCGGCAGTTTGCATGGCAGTTTGGGCAGAAAGGCGTGCATGAAGCGCAATGAAGCTCTGCCAGCTCAACCAGGGAGCAATGATATCCACCCGGCAGAAAGCCATGGCCTCTCTAAACTCTGCGTCCACCATGAGTGATGCAGCTGCCCAGGCAGAGCTCCAGCGGGAACATGCGGCCACCCCGGTGCCAGGGCTGCAGGGTTTGCCCTGCTCTGGTGCCTGTACCGGATGGCAGCAGTGAGCACAGCGGTGGGAGGTGTGCCCAGGGAGAGGAACTCCTCCGCTCCGTGACGGAGCTCAGGGAGGTGATGAGTAGACTGAGGAGTATCAGGGAATCTGAGACAGAAATAGACTACTGGAACTGCACCCTACCTTCCCCGGGACAGGCCCAACAGGCAGACTGGATGTGTGATTCGGAGGATGCCCTGTCCTGTCTCCGCCTGGCTGAACACAGTGACTTAAGGTATAAGGGGCAATGGTGACAAGTTCCTGCCCAGCACAGCAGGCCCATCTCCTCTGTGACTGTCCCACCAGCCTGGGGAACCTTGCAAAATAGGTAAGAGGCTCTGCAAGGGGAACCGAGCGATGACGAGGATGATGGTTCACCTAGATTGGAGGTGTCGCCAAGGTCAAGTTGACCTATGCCCTGCATCAAAACTGCTTCCATAAAGAAAAAAAAGGTGGGTTATTGCTGTGAAAGACTCACTTCTGATGGGAACAGAATGCCCTATATGCTGACCGGACCCACTTAGGGAAATCTGCTGCCTCCCTGGGGCCTAGGTTAAAGATGTGAAGAGAAAGTTTCCTACTCTGGCACAGCCCGCAGATTATTATCCATTATTGATTTTTTAGGTAGGCAGTGATGAAGTTGCAACAAGAAGTCCAAGGGCAATCAAGAGAGACTTCAGGGCCCTGGGACAACTGGTTAAGGGAACATGAGCACAAGCAGTGTTCTCCTCTATCTTTCCTGTTGCAGGGAGTGATGAGGGAAGAAACAGGGAGAGCCCGCAGATCTATACCTGGCTCTGAGCCTTGTGCCACCAGCAGAATTTTGGGGTTTTTGATCACAGGGTGGTCTACACGACACCAGACCTACTGGTGACAGATGGGATACATCTGTCTCAAAGGGGGAAAAGAGTCTCTGCCCAGGAGTTAGAAGGGCTCATTGAAAGAGTTTTAAAGTAGGTTTGAAGGGGGAAAGGGATAAAACCTGGCTCACTAGAGATAAGCGTATGTGTGGGCAGCACACCAATGTTTGAGGGACGGTGTGCTAGCAAGGTCCTTTGGTCTGCTGTCACAGTGGAGGTAGGGATGAAGATCCATGCGGCAACAAAGATGCAAAGGTTATTCATCTGTTAGAAACCACAAAAGTGTCGGAGAATGGTCATGTAGGACTTGGGGCTTCTCCCCAAAAAAGTGTTGGGATCAATAACTCAGCTGAAGTACAACTACATCATTGCACACAGCATGGGCAACAAACAGGAGGAGCTGGAAGGCATCATGCAGCAGGAAAACTATGATATAGTTGTCATCGTGGCAACAAAGCTGGTGAAGGTTCCAGAGCACAAGGCTTATGAGGAGTGGTTGAGGGAACTGGGGTTGTTTAGTCTGGAGAAGAGGAGGTTGAGGGGAGATCTGATTGCTCTCTACGATGACCTGAAAGGAGGGTGTAGCCAGGTGGGGGTTGGTCTCTTATTCCAAGCAACAAGCCACAGAATGAGAGGAAACGGCCTCAATTTGCGCCAGGGGTTTTAGACTGGATATTAGGAAGAATTTCTTTACCGAAAGGGTTGTCAAGAATTGGAAGAGGCTGCCCAGGGAAGTGGTGGAGTCACCATCCCTGGAGGTATTTAAAAGGTGTGTAAACGTGGTGCTTAGGGACGTGATTTAGTGATGGACTTGGCAGTGTTAACAGTTGGACTTGATGATCTTAAAAGTCTTTTCCAGCCTAAACAATTCTATGACTCTATGATTCTGTGATCTGACTTCCAAACAGCCTGCCTGCCTATGAATTTTGTCCTCCCAGTTTTCAGCACAGAATCTGAATAGCTTTCACAAAGAACAGGCAGCATCAGCAAATTCCCTAACAGATTTCACAGTCTCCGGATTTTCTACCTTTTTAAGAGAAAAGTTCTGGAAGGGGTGAGGGTATTGTTTCTCATTTTTTTTAAAATATATTTTTGAAAGATCTGATCAGCATCCTCTTATCTTAGTGCTGGGAGTACAGAAACAGGCTGAGATGCCAGCATCGTAGACCTAATGATGAGAGTATCTTTTTAGATGAAGGTTTTATATTGCATCCTTAGGAGAGGGAAAACCTCGATCTACCCACTGTTTTTAATGTCTATCTTGCTGCCCTTGATCAAGAAATGCTTTGCCCTCTGTCCTCATATGCTGAGCTCAATTATTTAAAATATGTTTGTAGGCTCATTAAAGACAAGAAGGGTCAGGATTTTGTTTTTATGTTTTGCTTGAAAGACTTGGACACTCCCACCTTCACAGAGTGTTCCAAAATAATACTGGGACTTCTGTCAGTTTTGATTTATAACAACATATGTCAGATTTAATTACACCATCACTCTATCCATTCACCAGTGTTGCTTTCTGCAATGCTCTTCACCAAATCTCCAAGGAACATAGCGACCTGAACTTGCTTCACTGGTGAACAGCAGGATTAGATGTCTCCATGCCATCATGTCTTGCAGATTAGTGACCATGCTAAAACTGAGAGGTATGGTCAGATAGCACAAAGGTACATAAAGTGGAGATGCTGGGGATGCCCTTGCCCAGGCCTGCTCTATAACCAGCACCACTGTTAACAATCCACGCTGAGAGGACTTGAAGCAGACCTGCACTATGGATATCTTTTTTATATGTAAATCTAACATACCTTTAGCACCTCTGAGCTGCCTTGTGTAGATGCACCAATTTCACTGAGTACTGTCTCTAAGATCTTTGAACCATACTACCTTAACTGGTAGTAGACAATTTATAGGATTCTCAACTTGGTTTTATGCAAAAAGAATATCGCAATCTTTTTCTCTTCCTTAATTATCAGGAAGGAGGTTTTAATCAGTGCCAAAACACTGTTTTCTGATGAAAAGTAGAGGAGATATAGGTATAATTATACAACTACTCTATTGGTTCAGATTAACACTTGCTGGAGTAACCAAACTCATCAAATCTGAGCTCTTTCTTCAGATCCTTTAAATTTATAGTCAAAATACAATATTGGTGTTTATTTTTTGTTTTACTTAGTTTGATTTGATGTCTCCTCAGCTTTAAATTTCCTTACAACCATAAATCCAAGTAACTGTCAGGCTATCACAGCACCAGGTTCATCACTGAGCAGAGACTGGAGATCAAATACAGCATTTATTTAGCATTGGACAATGTTTGTGGGAGGACAAGATCTTCCTAAAATCATTTTTTTTTTTTTTTCCTCTGAAACATTTAATTCTCTTGAGAGGAAGTTTGATTTTGAAGCTAAAGGCCTGAATTGGGGCTCTAAAGAGATGAATCTTAAATAGCATTTTGGACGTTGGACAAATTTCAGATAGCTTAATCCCAGCTAGGCATCATACAGTATCACTAATTTATAGAATAGTTCAGATTGGAAGGAGACCTCTGAAGGTCATCTGACCCAACCTCCTGCTCAAATTTAGAACTAGTTGCTCAGGACCTTGTTCAGATGAGTTCTAAAAATCTCTGAGGAAGATCTGCACAACCTGCTTCCATGTATAACCACCCTCCAAGCGAAAAAGATTTCCTTATATCCAGTGGGTGTTTCCTTTGCTACATCTGGTGTTTCCCTCTGAGAAGATCCTGGGTCTGTCATACCTATAAATCTTCTTCAGTAGTCAAAGACTGTAATCTCACCTTAGTCTTTCTCTGGTTAAGCACTTCTGTTTGCATCTTTGCATGCAAACTACAAGGTCTCCAGAAACAGGAGGAGAAAGTTGGGCTTTGGTTTTGTTTTGGTTTTGTTTTTTTTTCCCCTAGTATTCAAATGCCTTTGGGCAATACATTGAAATAACCAATCTATATTTCCTCTTCTAAACCATCTAAATTCTTCATTCTTTTACGTAAAGTGAAACAGGAAGGTCTGGGATTGCTGTACATGGGAACTGTGGCCACCCTTAGAGATATGATACAGTCAAGATAAGTGACATAGGAAAAAGTAAAATTCTTCTTTCTTGTATAAAGAATGAGTTGAACTCATGTCTTTCACATCCTGGTTGTCATAAATAGATGAAATGAAGTTTACAATGACAATCATCAACTGCACAGGCAGACATGTAGCTGTACGACCTTATAACTTTGTAAGGGGGTAGAGACATTTAGTCCATCCCGTGAAACCTTTCAATATTAGAGAGGTTGAGCATCTAGTTCTAGGGCACATACAAAGATGAATATCAAGAATAAACCATAAACTACGTAGATTTATACAAAACAACTAGAAACAGAAAAACCTGGATAAATGGAAAGGCCAGAAATTCAAAACTAAGGAAAGGCTGAAATTCTGGCACCATGCTGCGGAACGCCTCACCACAAGAAGTCATTGGGGCCAAGAAATTAGTAAGAGCTGCACAAATAACAGGAACATCCAGAACGGTCATAGATAATGCTAACAAAACCTTTGTGAAACGGATGTAAGACTTGATGTTTCAGGGTTTAGACCAATCTGTAACTGTTGTGATTTAGGATGAAATATTCACTGAGAACAGATTACCCAACATCTGCCTTCTGCAGGCTTAGTACACATTCTTCGTAGGCATCTGGCGTGGATTGCTGCTGGAGACTGGATACGTACTAGCTGGTCCATGTGTCTGATGTAGTCTGGCACTTTCTACTTCATTCTGGTTTGTTTTTTTTTTTTACTTGTTTTTTTTTTTTTTTTCTTCCCCCTCCTGTTTTACCGGAGGTAAAACATTACCAGAGAAAAGAAAGTTGCTTTTCCTGCAGTGTTCCCCTTGTCCCTGCAGAGCTGACTTTATGTACAGAATGGTGGAGATGAACAGAAAATAAAACTATCCTGCATCATGATGTCTCTGGAGCTAGAATCCTCCAGGACAAGTGGCCATTGACATTTTCCAACTCTCTGTCATCCGTTCTGCTTGCTATGTAGCCAGGTATGCCACAATAATGCATTTACCACCATTCTCTGCGCACCACCATGCAGTCTATCCCATTTGCTTGCCTAACTGCCTTGATTGCCCTAACTGCAATGAGAAGTTCAACTCATGGTTTTCAAACCTCCAGCCATGGATACCTGCTTGGAGAGAAATACATGAACATGCATAACATCATTCCTTTTCTTACTGCATGACCTAGCACTCCTTTACTTTGTCTTTGTTTCTGGTAAGCTGCACAAAGCTCTGGGATAGATCACAGCTCCATTGTGCATTCACATAATTCTCACCCAACCTTCAGTACTATGTTAATTTTAGTACTCTCTGCTGTGGGTTTAAATCACTGGGACAATTTCACTTGCCATGTAACTTGAACTAAGTCTGTTAGAGAGCAGAATAGATTAATTGAGTGTACTATTTTTATGTCTTAAAGATCATTGTTCTTTTAAATATCACATGAGTTCTAAATATGCAACCGAAGATGATTGATATGTCTATTTTCCGTACAGTATAACACAACTTAATGGAGTCATAAGACTTCTGCCAACACGTTATAGGATTTGGAATCTAAGTAACTCTTAGATTACTGGCATCCATGTCTCCTACCACAAGTGATCACATACCATGGTGGCAACTGTGATATAAATCACAAGAGTATCTCTCTCTGTCTGTCATTGCTGTAACTAGGTTCCAGAAAAAGGAAAATGGACCCTATCTACAAGCTAATGAAATCCATGGTTCTTATATCCAGAAATTTCAGATCCAACAGTTTCATTTCAATGGCCATATTACACCACAAAACAATTTGTTCAGAGCTGAAAAAATACTTGTTTTGCTTTTGAAGACATCCTGCAATACTACCTGTGTCTACATCCCTCTCTGGCTGCTGGAGGCTAACTCCATGCTAAACTATACAACTGTGCTGAGTCTTTGCCATCAACTCTACTAGACAGTGACTACATTCAGAAGGACGGTGCATCTAAAGTTTGAGACTTTTAGATGACTTGAGGTTTTAGACAGCCTTATTCCTTCAGACACTTTTGGTGCTACAGTAGGATGGTACTTCTACCAGTAGGTGGGTGTAGTTCAAGTCAAAGGATTTCTCAAAAGAAGGGAGAGCAGTCTCTACTGATTCAGATCAGTTTTATTCAGGTTTCATCAGTTGCATAGAAGGTGGCTGTTGCTCATGGTTACTGCTAAACATCTTTGTCCTGAACTGATCACTGTTCACCTTAAATGAGGGAACTGGTCTTATGTGGAAAAAATACATGGTGAAAAACTACAGGAAATTCCCTTAAAGAGCAAAGGTATCACCTCTTGGTTATACCACTCTACAAATGTTGACAAATAGTCAAAAGCTCAACATTTACAAATTTCAATCCAAGTTAAGGGCTCAAACCTGGCAGTACTGGTGAAATAGCTCTACTCTTCACTCCCTTCAAGGTTGATAGCATGAGACTCTCTGATGTGTGGAGAAGTAGAGATCAAATCTCCAAAGAAGAGGTATCAGTACCCTTTGTTTTACTCCCACCACTGTGACATATCTTCTGCTCACCTCTCTGCTCTGTGAAGAGTGTTCTGAGGATAGACCACATCCCTGCCCACAACCCTGTGAGTAAGAGCCCTACAGGGAGACCCTTACCCAAAATGCTTTAAACTCTTGCCGAATTGCCAACAAACCCTGTGGGAGGAGAGGAGTCACTCCCAAGACACAAAAGCTATTTGTAAAGGATTCGGATGTTGATTTTGACAGAAGGAGAAGAGCTTATCTCTGACTCATCTTAAATTGCAGACAGTAATTTTAAGAATGGTTTAGCTACACTGTGCACTGTATTCTGCTGGGAATAAAGCACTCTGCTCATTGTGATCTTGATACCATCTGAATCATTAGAAATGGTTGCCATGGATGAAACAATTTCAGCCTCAAAATACATATTTCTCTGGACGAAGTGACTGTATTTCTCCAGTAATTTCATATTTGGATTCAACAGCTGAGGTGAATCATGAAACTCTATACTGTCACATATTAAGAAGGAACTGTAAAATGCTGATAGGATGCCAAAATGTAGGCAAGGGGATTTAAAGGTCATTCTGTCGGTCTCTTTTATCTGGTGAGGATTTTAGACTAAGCTAATTACCATACGACCTGAACGCTTAATAGGCTGTGCAGAATTTGGCAGTGACCTTAGTAATAAGTTGAGTACACAATCACATCTATCTCAAAACATCTTCAACACACAGGTGAAAGCAGGGCTAATGGATCCAGTCCATCTTGGACTGGAAGATCCATGTTTAATTTCTAAAACAATGATCTGTTGAGAGTTTTCTTCCCTTACTTGTTATCACCTCAATTTAGACTGAGTTCATGAAAGAAAGAGCAAGTTTAAGTGTGTACTGAGCGCAGCCAATACAATTGGGTCTCTGGAAAGTACTGTAATATAAGGAACAAGTCATACCATGCTACCTAAGCTAGAGAAGCTGAGGATCACTGATGTAAGCATATCAGCAGATTTTGGACTTGAGAAAGAAGGGCTAAATTCTCCTGCCTTTTTGTGTCTCAATTCATTCACCTTCTTTCATTCTATAAAGAACAGATGAATTCTTAGAACATAAGTTAGCTTTGGTATAAAAAATAATCTAAAACAATTGAAAGAAACAACAGAAAGGGAAAATCAACTAATCAGTTGATTTTTTCCATCTTGAGTTGCAACTACAAGTACAGTAAGAACAACATGATATTCAGCAGTAGACAATCTAATTTATAGAAATAAGTGCTCAGAAGTTTTGAAATGTATTGTTTTGATGCTTTTCTTCATCAAAAAGCATCAAATCCATCAAAAAGGATTGCAAGTTCAGAAGCTGGCCACAAGCTTATAACATTTATTTTATTCTAAACTATGGGATCAGCCATTCATGGAAGAAGGAACCAACATTTTGGGTACGTACAGGGCTTAGTGTAAGTAAGTAACTGTGTTTCAGTTACTCACATAATCGCTAAGGTGTCCTGGGTTTTCACTATGTTCAGATGAGGAAAATTTGTCTTTGTTTCTCTTTCTCATGTTTTGGTATGAGATGCACTTCTCATTTGACACTAGTATATGGGTTTATGTGAAACTTTGGGACAGTTTCTCAAAAACCTTATCGAGCAGTTCTTTACAAATCGCCAGTTTCAAAAGTCAGTCCTGTGGGTACCTGCTTATTTATTCATGTGACTGGGTATGTAATTATAAAGTTGTATGAATTGCACTGTAGGGGGCAAGAAGATGTCATTTAAAATCAACAAATTATTCCTGCAGTGTGTGCCATGGCACACACTGTCTTTTTTGGCTACACTCCTCCCTCTACTACTCTTCATTACACTTCATATTGCAGCACCTTTGATGTTCTCTACGCTCTCCGCACTGACTTATATGTACCTCAGAATTTGATCCAAGTAGTAGGTTATTCTTATATTTTGGGAGATGTGTATTCACACAGATGCATAATCGATATTAAACTAATCCTCTTTGTTGCAATTATAAATCTCATAGCATAAAGTTTTGGACAAGAATATTAGAAGGTAAAAGGAAATATATAAAACCCAGCCACGAACCTATTCCACACAAGTGGCTTAGCCATATTCTTATTGACTTTAGTGGTATAAGATCAGGGCCAGAGTGTATCTAATACACACAGACAGGCCTCATGGTTTTAGTCCTATTCCCATGTTTTTTTAAGAGATCCTGTTCAAACATTTCTTTATGAAACAGGAGACTCATAGCTTTAGCAGTTTGCTCTTCTGTGAGTGTATGACCTATAACCCTGGCAGTTGAGTAGGTTATTTCAAATGAAATAGCAAAGCCATTGTAATTAATCATTTGCAATAACTAAAACCAGTGCTTGGCTGAGGATCTTGGTTATTTCTACACTGACTCTACTTATTTATGAACTGAATTTTGCAATAATTGCTATTATCTGTAGTCAAGAGTGATTCTTCCTATGTCATTCATAGTCTTATTCACTACTAATTTTTCTTTCTTTTGTAACCAGTACCTACTGCCTCCAAGAGGAAGAATTTCACAGGGAAGAAAAAGCCTAACACGATAATTCTGTCCTTATTTATTTATTTATTTATTTTATTTGGGACAAAAGAACCCAGCATATTTCTTTAGAAGGAAACCTTAGACTTTATGTATTCAACACATTGTGTGGAACTATTTCAGAGCTTTGGGTCATGAATGGCTTATTTCCATTAAAAGTAATGGTGTTATTCCTGGCAATGTGAGCTTGTGTGATTTTGCTCACAAGTAGAGATCTGCCTATACATATAAATCAGCCCCCGCAGTTTCAGGAGAACAGAGGAAGAGGAGGAACAGCTCATCTCTAACTTCTAAGCTATACCGGCAATTTACTTTTTCACTCTCCACCGCTGAGATTTCCATTGTTGTTTGAGTTCCATTGAACTCAGGATTAAATTGAAGGAAGCAATTTTGAAACCTCGCCTTGGGGGCCTCAAAGGCAAGGTTGTGGGGAGAGCAGCTCATGAATAGACTGCAGGCTGGGGTCTGCCGGGAAATGCACACCTGCCACCGAAAAGCACGATTAGCACTGGCTCAACAAGCCTCATTTGCAACATATCTGGGAACCCCTCCTTGCCCTCTACTAATCAGGGTTTAGCTTGTGAAGAGGTAAAGGTAGCCTCCACTCAGTGCCTTCCTCATTGTTTTTATTTTTAATTTTAAGCAACTCCAAATACACGCTCCTCCCAGTGTCAAGACTGGCAGAGTCAGTCCTTACACAAAGAAGGGATCTAGCCTGCTGTCTTCACCAAGACTTGAAGCAGCCTATGGCTGGGAAGAAAGTGTAGCATTTGGCTTTTTCCCCAGAAAATAAGACCCTCTGAAAGTTCACATGCATGCACACGCACACTTGCAGAGATCTCTTGTGGGAAAAGGAGATGGAGGAAGAAATATTATTTTCTGCAAGGTTAATTGATTGTAAGTGAACTTCATCTGAGGACAGCCCCTATGCTGAATGGCTCTGTTTGTGATTTGGTTGGAGGGGAACAGATTATGCATTCACAATAACCATGCAGCAGGAACGAGTGCGACACATGGGAGAGCTGGTTTTTATAATTCAGCCCTAACAAACAGCAGACAGGACTCAATATACACTGCATCTTTCCTTTTCAGGAGCACTGAGCACATCACACTCCTGATGATGTCAGCAAGGACTATTCAGTGCTTGGCACCTTTGAAAATGAGAATCCGTGTGTACGTGGTGAAATCTGGGCCTGGGGGCTCTGATTCAAGACTCTCAGTCAAGGTATTTAGAAACCCAACCCCTATTGATTTTCAATGAAAACCTTGGTACCCTTGAAGATCCATTCCCTCAGCTTTAATGGGGGAAAATTCGATGGTGTGATTATATCACCATATTAAATCAGTCGTGGGCCCTAAGTAGATTGTAGGAGAAGTAGTTCAGATGTACGTGTTAGTTTAAAGACACTGAGAGGAACTCTGAAATCTTATCTTTCCATAATGCCTTTTTGATGGAGCTTAGTATGCTTTTTTGTTTGAAATGTGACCCATCAGTGCACTGATTTAATTTAAACAGTCACTTGTTTTCCCTGAGTTCTTTCCTTTACCTGACAAAGCAATAGAGAAAGGTGGGAAGAGGGTGGATCATTGTTTGCAGGAGGAGCCACCCTTCAGTAGGCAAGACCTGCTCAGGAGGCTCACACAGATCCTTACACTTCAGCCGTTAGCTCTCCTGTTAGTATCTTCCTAAGTCACCTTGCTGGGGTGCCATACCCAGCTATTTTTATACCATGAGCATAAAGAAGAATTACAGCGAAGGGTTCAGCATGGCAAGTAACCTCACTGAATGTGAGCCAGGTTAGGGTCCAAAATCTCTTTGTGCTGTGAATAAAGAGTTGTTCCCAGCGTAACGTTCCAAGTGTCAGAACAGGCTGCCCAGGGAAGTGATGGAGTCACCATCCCTGGAGGCATTTAAAAGACGTGTAGGTATAGTGCTTAGGGACATGGTTTAGTGGTGGGCTTGGCCATGCTAGGTTTATGGTTGGGCTCGATGATCTTAAAGGTCCTTTCCAACCTACCCAATCCTATGATTCTATGTACATCTCCTAATACAAGATCTTGGCCCCATGCTACGCTAACGCAACTATGGGCTTTCCAGAATAGCGCAGAGTCTCACTCACACAGCCGGAGAAAAGCCAGACTGGGTACGTATCCTTACAGGATGTGGAAGTTGTTGGCAGTGTGTCAATGCTATTGACAACGAGTCAATACTTAACTACTTAAGTCTTTTGACCATAGGGAAAATTAACATCACAAAGATGAGCAGTTGCAAAAAGCCAGGCTCTAACAGGAAGCACTAAAGAGTCATATTCAGCTTTAAAGAACAATGATCAATTGTCATCTACTGTACTGGAGTACCTGGAGATCCCAGCTTGTTTTGGGATCTTGGTCTTGTTTTGGGATCAGGGCCTTGTTTTGCTGGCTCCTCTCCACTTCCCCTCTCCTACTTCTCGCCAAATACACCTTCCACTAGTATCAAAGCACTACTGAGAATATATTGTTTTACAGCCAAAGCCTAATCCTTCAGGAAACCGATCCTGGCCACTGTCTTATCAGCCACATATCATTTCCCTTGATTTCAAGTTTCATCCTATCTGCAGATGGATTAACAACTTGCAAGCTCCAGTAATTATAACCCAGAGAGAGTCCAACAAACCTCTTTGCTTCTAAAGGGTGGGGAAAGAAGAAAAGAAACGGAAGAAACATCAGCTCGAAATATGTCCTCTAAGGACCACATTAAAATTTATAGATTTAAAAAAATATATCATGTATCAAAATGAAGCCAAATCAGCAGTTTTGGCCTTGCTTCTCTAAGCAGAAAGGCTTTGCTGTCTGACTTCTCCTTGGCTGCCTTTCTAGGCCTGCAATTCACAGCTGCATTGAAGCGGAGCAGGTCCAGTAATGTCATTTGTTTTCCACTTAAAAAAAAAGAAAAAAGAGAAAGAGGGACATATAAATGGATTTTAGAAGAAGAGGGCTATTAGCAGACATTTAGTCTGACCATGGCTAGAAGTGCAGATGGTTCAGAGGAACACAGCCAACTTGGCGTTTATATAAGCTATCTTGTATCTCCCTCTTTTTTTTCTGCATTGGCACTCAGATTGATTAAGAGGTCAAATAAAGGCTGCTTCAGTGTGAGAGTGTGCATGATACATGACACAAAAATTCTGTCTCACAGTTAAGGCTCTCTAAACAGCATAAAAGACAGATCAATGTATAAGCTAATTCTCAGCCTGTTTAAGTCTTTTCTTCCTGAAAGCCGTATGGACCTCTCTCTTTTATTTATTTTTTTTTTTTCCAAAAACCATAATGTCAAATATTTAGAGAAGTGAAGAAAACCAGGCAGAGAATATGAACATAAGGAGGTAGAATAGGAAGAGCATTTTTGATAAAACAGGTAAAAATACTCTAAACATCTCTGATTTATTCAATAGGCACAATAAACATTCTTCAACAAAAGTGTTTTCTGAGGTGTAAGGAAGAAAAGCAAAAATCAAAGTGTGAAGGTCTTCTTAACTGCCTGCTTCACATGTGGCACTCTACCTCCTGCACCGTCTAGCTCTTTGGCTCAGGTGGTTTTTGTGTACCTGTTTTGCAAAAAGAGAAATTGACTCCATGAAAGACAATGGAAATTTGATGGACGAGATGTCTTCTACAATTAAAAAAGTAATGATCTTTATATGAATTTAGGCACCTGTGATATTAATCCACCATGGTATTTAGACATCTGTCTTTCAATTGCTTTAGGGATATAGGATGTCTGAACACCTTACTGGTCCCTAAATCATGGACTTTTGACAAAGAAACCCTCTCAAGACCTAGTTGGTAATCTGCTTGACTCTTTGAAACTTTCTGGACGTAGATCTTCTCCACTGAACTTCAGACACCTTAAAATGGTTCAGCATCTGAAAATCAGGCAAAGCTAGGAGTTTTATTAAAAGCAGAATCCCACCCTTAAGTACATCTAAAGATTTGGGTCTTAACCAAAGTTCAGACTGCAATAGCTCAAGCAGGCTGACTGAAGTCCTGCCTGCACTTTTAGTGCTTAATTATCCCAGGTGCCACAGGGATGGATACATAGAAAACAGATGGAGTGGTATTCCTGAGCATCTGAAGATAAGCAGATCAGTTAGACCAGGTTCTGTAGATCTTGTTTGAATATTAATCACAGCAACATAGAGATGAAGGGAACCACATGGGTCACTGAGCCCAGGTCTGTGATATTTTCTCATTATGATTTACAACCTGGATAGTATCAAGAGCATGCCAGGTGCTTCATATAGTCAAACAGTCTGACAAGCTGGTATTTATTTTGGAGCCAAAAGAGGCCTGCCTGTTTTATGAATCAAGGTTGTTGTTATTTTTTATTTTGAGGCTGGGAGTTGTTAATTGTTTTGTTTACACTGTACTTTGTGGGGTCATATTTTTGCTTACCTTCTTTACTGTTGACCGTACATCATATCCTAGTACTTTCATTTAAGAACCGCAATTGTTAAAGCTTTCTTCGTAACTTTATTGAGTTATCCTTGGATGTATTTTGCTTTGGGCTATTTAGAGACACAGACACAGATAGCTAGTGGAAATTATCGGTAAGTAAATATGTGTCTCATATGTGCTTAAGCCCACCCATATATGTTCCCCACATTTGTACATTATTCAAATATATCTATGCATATAGCTTAAAACCTGCTTAAAAATCCAGCTGAATGGGAATTGTCCCATTGCCTGAAGCAACCGACTGTTACTTTTGCAGACACAAAACCAGAAGACAATAGATACATCTTTTATAGCTGGGATTATTGATGCAGTTTAATCACTTTGAATGTGCATAAAAGAATTAATGGCAGCCTGAAGTTAAAATTGATAACCACAACTCTTATTTACTGAATGTGAGTTTACGTGCCAAAACCACATTGTTACGCCTACTTTAAGGAAAAGTCTGTCACAGAGTTTGGCATATTGGTATAAGTTTCTCTATAAATACCCTAGACGAAGCAAGTGTAGAAGATTTAAGAAGCATTTACTGAACTGTAGAAAGTGAACATTATTGAATAGGTCAATATTTTTTGAAAGGTGCTTATATAAAACACTACTAAAAGATTCAGAAATTATTAATAGCGATTTTAAGCTTTCTACTGACAGAAGTGACATCTGATGAAGATGGAGATAAACATATAAATAAGAGATGTTATTTACACTATACCATCCATTTACTTGTTTAAGTTGGTAACAATCAGATTGACTATTAATAATTTTGTAGCCCTTGGTAAATTATTTATTAATGTGCCTTCAATAAAAACTTTATGTTTGTAAGATTTGCATAGGAAAAGTTCCCTCTGATACATGAGGTGCCCAAAGTGTTCACTGGGCAATTTTTTCTAGTGATGAAATTGAAATCTGGCTAAGAGTAACAAGTTCAAACCAGTGAAAACCACTTTGTAGGCACCAATATGAAAAGATCAGCTACACTTCTGAAAGTGGGCACACAATGGAAAAAAATAGGCCTGGTAGGAAGTTTCTTAAAGCAGGAGTGTTTTATGGAGTACTTACAGATACCCAGTGTAAGAAGATGTAACCGGAAACATTTAAAGGTAATTTGACTCAAGTACTAAATATTTCCACAGCTGAATGTCACTAGAAAAGTCAAAAATATTATGCAAAGTCATCTAAGAAAACTCTTAAAAGTAATCCTCAAACATAAGACTGAAAACACAAGTTCAGACACGTAAACAGAAATTAATTTTCCACATAATAAATTACAGTAATGTGCCGAAGTATGACAGTAGATAGGCATGGCAGACATCTGTAACCCATAAATACACAAGCGAACTGGACACAAGCTATTGTGCCAAGACGTTCAGTGCATAAGGACACTTTATTACAAGAAACGGAATCCAAAAGACAAACAAAAAGCTCAAGAGATCCTTGTTAACCCTCCCTCCAAGACCAGTAAAGGTCTGTTATGGTGGGACAGGCTACTTAATGGATTATTACTTAGCTTTTTAGCAATACAGAAGTATTCAGCACATTAAGCGATGATGTGCTACTAGCTTGTAAATGACAGATTGTTCATTACAGGGCTTCAGAGAAGTTAATAATCATGATAATGGACCACAAGTCACAAGTGTCTATTGTATATCACTTTTTCGCTTTTATAGACAGGTATAAACTTAGCACATCAAACACTTGTACTACACAGTCAAGTGGGAGAACCAATTAAGCTGGTTTGAAAGTGTTTGCAGTGAAAACTGAGGGAAAGGTTTACCCAGCACACTGCCCTGGCTTTGTCAGCAGTTCAGAGAGCTGGGGGAGGAAGAGCAACATCTTCACACGTAACATCTAACACGCTTTTTGAGGTAAAGGCAATTAACTTTGAAGCAGCTATGTAACCCTTTAGTAATAAAATATCTCATTCTATAATGCTAAAATAAGAACAACAACAAAAAATGCCGTGGAAAAACTCTAGCAGAAAAAAAGCTGAGTTCTTGAGAGAACTGACCCTAACCACCCTAAGGATTACTTATATGCGGTAACAAAAGACCTATTTTCTAAGGACAATCAGAGTGAATGACATCTTCATTCTCCTATTCTCCCTCTATTGTGGAGAATTTCCCAGTTTCAATTTCTAATTATGCACAGTTATTCTAATTATGCCATAAGAATCATCGAAGGAAATGGAAGGAACGTCATAGATTGCAACACCAAAACCAGTTACAAAGTCTTTCAGCAGATCTCCATATAGATGCCACAAAAGTCCTTCTGGGATGCAAATAACATGATGACTGACATGAAGATGTCCAACCTTATTGCAAAAGCACCAAGAATGAGCAACTCTGCCAGTTTCCCTAGTGATCACTTCCAGTATCCAATTTTAACTTCTGGGCACTAGGTCTTAGCATGTACATGTCCACAAGACTGGAAGGCTTCTCATAGCATATATCTTTTCCATGTGTCATCACCTAACGTTCTCATTGTTCCTAAATCTCTGCAGCACGCTGTCTTGATGCAAACATCAGTATAGATAGCTTATAGTTATCTGGGAGAGCACATTTAAAATACAGGTGAGTAAGTTATGACTGGGAAGTTTTATGGAGGCTATATGGGAACTTTCATCTAACTTGTGACAAAGCACTCTAGTAGTGATTCAGGATATTGTTAAAATTCTGGTTTGGTAGTATGGTATGCCAACCTATTTTTTCCTTCATGCTTGTTAAATGAAAATAGGTTAAAATATGATTAACTGTACTATTTTAGAGAAAATGCTCTACACCTCAGATGGACAGTGATTTTTTTGCTCTAAAGAACCACTTTTCCAATCTTTTTTGCTGTGCTATAATTTTCTGTTATAGGAAGGAAGCACAAATATTTAATACATTTGGAAAACATTTCTTCCTAGTAAGCTTTGGAGTTTCTTCCCAGAACTCTTGGGACATAGGCCTGAATTCAGCCCACTTGATTTTAAGCATTTATTTAATCCTCCTAATTCCTCAAGCTCTGGGTTTTGTTTCTGGACTGGAGAGAGCATGTTGAGTGCATCTAAGAAGCAATGTATTTTAGCTAAGATTACCTTTTCACCTGTTTCTTCACGATGTGGAAACAAGTGGTGGGACAGGAAGGCAGAATACTTTCAGAGCAGAACACACACGCTGTTGTCTTTCAT
This sequence comes from Cariama cristata, assembly GCF_000690535.1. Taxonomy (NCBI): domain Eukaryota; kingdom Metazoa; phylum Chordata; class Aves; order Cariamiformes; family Cariamidae; genus Cariama; species Cariama cristata. The sequence goes on along the minus strand of NW_009626175.1, from coordinate 14,109 downwards.
ATGGCAAATACTGTCCTTTACAGGTATATCAAGGAGTCAAGGTTTTTCCACCAACACTGGAATGGAAACTGGATGTTTTATTAAAAATGAAAAACTACAGCATTTTGTAGAACAAAAACACCTAGCCCAGAAACTGAAATAACTTTCCACTTTAAACTTACACTGTTTCAAAAACCTTGATGAAAGGATTATTTTTTTTTTATTTCCACAGAGAAGGAATATCTCCTGAAATCGTTACTATTAATTATACAATCCTGCTACAACTAGACTGTAGACTGTTAAACAAGGAGGAAAATAAAATATCTTTATTAATGAATCTATTTAATAACCGTGAATATCAAAATTGTCAGCTTGGCCTTCTAGACCCAATTCATAGAGTAAATGAAGTAGTTACCATCATAGAGAACTCCTTTGGCTTCCTAAGCCCCATGATGTTGCTTAGAGGCTCTTGGACCAACTTCAGCCTTGCTGTCTTTAAATAATTTAACCAATGGTAATGTTTTAGACTCTTCCAGAAACATAAAAGGGCAGCTGGTATTGCCGATCTGCTTGTTTATCCTCCTGCTATTATATTCATTATGTTCTAATGAATTAGTTTTAAGCTGGAATTGTTCAGTAGCTCTGCTGTTGTTACTGTCAATGTAAGTCAATGCTATTCTCATCTGAAGACTCTGATGTCTGATTTACTTGCTACCAGTACTCTGACTTTATATTTAGGTTGAGATTGTCAAATACTCGACAGACACACTTGCAACCTAAGTTTTATTAAGTCCAGAGTAAAAAAAAAGATCATATATAAATAGAGCTTGTACTGTCAGTGTAATGTAGTCTCTGGTAACAACATTCCAACTCCCCTCTTCTTACATCCAAGGGGAAGAAGTAAATGGTAACGAAAATCCACCAAGTAATGCAAGCAATTATATCTATTTTTCTGAAGATAATCAATCTGTTAAAACAATACAGGAAGGCTACTATCCCTGCTTGTAAACACAGTCTGAGGTTATTTTATAAAACAGTGAAGCCACCCATTGCTGTTGTCCATCAATTATTACTTGCCTAATAAATACTTCAATTACATTTAATAAATAATGTATTCAGGCTCAGTGAAGTGATAATTCTTTAAATTAATTATTAAATTCATGCAAAAGGTTTTATTGCAAGTACTACTAAAGGAAATTTCTGCCTTTAATCTAAAGTGATTATTCATTATGTGCAGTAAAGGCTCCATTTGCATATTATTAGTGAAGTAACCTTTAGCCTTCCTGGCAACAATAAAGATGCATCTCAATGTTGCTGTGCATTAATGTTCTTGGTTAGCCTTCCAAAACTAAAGTGATGATAAACAATATGTAATAAAGTCTTTGTTTATGGCCTTCTACCAGCTGTTTTTTGATATCTCAAATATACTACAAAGACAAAATGTCCAGTAAATGTATTACAGCAAGTTGTTAAAAGGTGTTGCCTGCAGATGGTTAGTTGATGGAAAACAGTAAAAGTGAAACTGATTAATGCCCTAGAGGTCCGAGTAGTAAATTCATCTCAAAAAGATTTTTTAAAAGCCCTCTCTTTGGTGGTCTCCATGCTCTGAGCTACCCTGCACTTGCTGCTTTCCTTGCCTACTACATAGCAGAACCTCTGGGACTTAGCCATGTTCCTTGGCAGGGCTCACTTCCCCAGATGGTAGATTTTTTTCCTGTCTTGAGCCACTCTCAGCATTAACATAAGGCGTTTCCAACACCATCCTCATGTACCTGTCCTAAACTCCCCAACAAGGTGAGGAGGAAGTTGTTAGGGAGGGAAGTTCCACTGACTTTCAGTGAAAGAAACTAGAGCAGCTTCTCTTCTGTTTTTCTTTCTTTTTGCCCTCTCTCTTCTTCTGTCTCTCTCTTCTTCACAGAAATCCTTAAGGCAGCTTTCCAGCCACTCATCCCCAAGCCTGTAGTGTTGCATGGTGGTGTTGTGACCCAACTGCAGGACCCGGCACTGAGCCTTGTTGAACCTCATACAGTTGGTCTCAGCCCATCAATCCCACCTGTCCATATCCTTCTGTAGAGCCTTCCTGCCCTCCAGCAGATCAACAGTCCCACCCAACCTGGTGTCATCTGCAAACTGACTGAGGGTGCACTCGATCTCCTTGTCCAGATCATTAATAAAGATATTAAACAGAACTTGTCACAATACCGAGCCCTGGGGAATACCATTTGCAACCAGTAGCCAACTGGATTTAACTCCATTCATCATCACTCTTTGGGCCCAGTCATCCAGCCAGTTTTTTACTCAGTGAAGAATACGCCCATCCAAGTCATAAGCAGTCAATTTCTCCAGGAGAATGCTGTGGGAAACTGTGTTGAAGACTTTACTAAAGTCTAAGTAGATGACATCCACAGCCTTTCCCTCATCTACTAAGTGGGTCACCTTGTGATAGAAGGAGATTAGATTTGTTAAGCATGACCTGCCTTTCGTACACCCACGCTGACTGGGCCTGATGATCTGGTTATCCTGTATGTGTCGCATGATGGCACTCAAGACAATCTGCTCCATCACCTTCCCCAGCACCAAGGTCAGGTTGACAGGTCTGTAGTTCCCCAGATCCTGCTTCCAACACTTCTTGTAGATGAGCATCACACTTGCTAACTTCCAGTCAACTGGGACCTCCCCAGTTTGCCAGGACTGATGATAAATGATTGAAAGTGGCTTGGTGAGCACTTCTGCTAGCTCCCTCAGTACCCTTGGGTGGATCCTGTCCAGCCCCATAGACTTGTGTGTGTCCAAGTGGTGCAGCAGGTTGCTAACCATTTCCCCTTGGATTATAAATATGGTAGTGTTCTAGAGATGAACTAGCAATCTGGTGCTAGCTGAGCAATAATTACCACTGATTCACAATGCTGCCTGAAATCGATCTTGAAATGTCAAGCCTAAGTGACTTCTGTGAGTACATCTGGCTTGGGAACGACTGCACTGGGTTCTCCAGGTCTTGGTCCATCAGCCCTTCGTCCATTGAGCCTTCTAAGGCCTGACTGCTGGGACCTTGGACACGTGTGTACTCTGGGACTGATCTGTTTTGCAGGGAAACCCTAGCCTGATTTCGCCACAGAGATGTTTTCCTTTCAGAAATGCTATTTCATAGAGTAGTGCCATTATCAATGCACAGATCTCAGCTAGACAGGAAATCAGTGCAAGTAACACCATACAAGCATGTGGTGAGCAATGAGGAACTTAGGCAGGGGTAGAGAACGCAATGCGTCCCTGCGATAAACAGAGGCATCCCTTACAACATCTGAAGCTAGACTTTTCATTAGGTGGTCTGCCACCCTGGATGATGGACATCTAGGCTGTGCATAGGTCTTCAAAAAGGTTTAACTTGAATCCTAGGAAAGCCACGGATCCAAAAAAAGACAGAGCAATTACAATTATTAAATTATAATCATGTTCCCTCTCTACAAGTCTGTAGTCTCAAGCATAGAGAGGTTTTTAATGGATGTTCTCAACATAGTGCTTTGTTTTAGACCTCTGCTTTTCGACTGTTTAAAAAAAAATAAATCATCGTAGAATCATAGAATCATAGAATGGTTTGGTCAGAAGGGACCTTAAAGAGCACTTAGTTCCAACCCCCCTGCCGTGGGCAGGGACACCTTCCACCAGACCAGGTTACTCAAAGCCCTATCCGACCTGGTCTTGAACACTTCCAAGGATGAGGCATCCATAACTTCTCTGGGCAACCTGTGCCACTGCCTCACCACTCTCACCGTGAAGAATTTCTTCCTAATACTTAATCTCAATCTTCCCTCTTTCAGTTTAAAGCCATTGCCCCTTGTCCTATCACTTCATGCCCTTTTAAAAAGTTTTCCCATTGCAGTGGCCAAGCTCTGTAAAGGAACCCCAGAGCTTTACAGTGGAGTGTCTGAGACTACTGAAATTAACCAGGATAAGTCCTGCCCATTGTAAATTTCAAGCAAAAAAATACGATTTGTAGCTTATTGTGCTTCTACAGATCAAAGCAAATCATGGGAAAGCATCAGGATGATTATTAACCTGTTAATACCCAGGTCAAGAAAACAGCTTGGCCTACATTAGCATTTTACCTTGTGTTAGTTGCCATGAGTGAGCTAAGACGCAGTTCCCCTTCCCTTCTCTTAAAGTCAGATTTTTGTCCCAGATTTGGAGGCTACAGAAAGAAGCTGCTGGACTGCGTTATCTCCCTTTCCAGATCTGATTCCAAATTAAAGACATCTTCATTGACAAGTTACTCACTAATTCATACAAACATTCAATCAATATATATCAAATCTCTATATATCCTGCTTTGAGATAAGAATGAATTCAGTGTTTTACGGAGCCAGGCTCCCTTCCCCCATCCTGCTCATATTCACATCTCTAACACAGAGACCTCTGGTTCACCTTTGAATCACTTATGTTCTCTTCACTGTAGCAATCAGCTCAGTCCTACATAAAGTGTAAAGTGCTGACATTTTCAAGCAGCCTAATGTTTCTTGCAGTCATCTAGCAGCCTTTCAAATGCAGAATCCTAGATGCCCTTGCTTTCCTTAACCACCTAGCAGTGAAAAAGAAAAATGGAATAAAAAGACCTCATATATCCTCTTGTCCGTCCCCCACCCTGCAATTTGCTGTCCATCCAAACTAATCCCCCTACATCCCTCTCATTATACAGATGCAGTGAGATCTCTGAACGCAAATATTGTAAACCTCAACATAACTCCACCAATTCACACTAAGGGAAATAAATTTAATTCACTCAGTTTCTCATCATCTTACAGCTCCTTTAGGGCTAATCATCTGTGTTAACTTTCTCTGGAGTCTTTCTAATGTCTAAGTGCCTCCGACTATTTTGTAGACGAAATGCATGTGGCAAGAGAACAAATTGCCCCACAGTGGATTTCTTTTCTACAACAGTGGTTTTACTATTAAAGAGAAAAGAATCAGGTTTGGAGTGGTGTTGGTTTAAGACTTGGATGGCAGGTTATGTGGCTGACTATAATAGCTTCATACAGGAATTTATAGTCAATTTTGCTTTCTTGAAAAATTTGTACAGTATTTACACATCCAGATAAACTTTCATGTCTACTTAAAAGCCACAATGATCCTTTTGGTTTTAAGGAGAATGATCCTTTTCTCAGCATCCAAATTTTAATAGTTAACCAGCTTGTTTTTGCAGATCTGTAATAAATACAGTCCTTAGTAGCAGGTCTTGAACACTGACAAAAGTATACTCCTAATGCCTGACTTCAAGCCTGACTGAAATGTGCTTTTTAGAGATGTTACACACTTTTGTTCAAGGCTGTGACTTCAAATTCTTGTTCTTCCACAGATTTACTATGTACTCCTGAGTAAGGACTTTCTATCTTTAAAATACTGCTGACCATATTCTTTTTTCTTTACTGTCTGCTTAACATTCTCCGAGGGGCAGGGGTTGTTAGCATGTGTTTACTTCAGGCTGTGAATTGCACACTGCAGAAATCAGCAGAATTTATTTTCCTGCTTGTTGCCTCTCCACATCTACTTTGGCTTTCTTTCCCCTGACCTGTCTTATTACCCTTTTTGATCTTAAGGGCCTCAGTCACCATGGAGAGTCGAACTCCTAGGATTAATCCTCGTCCTCTGGCCTTTTCAATCCTGTTCATTCCTTGCTGGCAAGTGCTACTTAGACCTGTCTCTGTGATATGCCACCACCAGTATTAAATCTGTATTGCAAAACCAGAACTTGCCACCTACCTGCTTAATTTCTTCCCTTCTCACTTTTCCTCCTGGTTTCTAGGCCCTAAGGGGAATACACCTCTAATGGACACTTATCTGGTCTGATTATAGACTTCTGCTCTGAATTCCCTTCAGAGAGAGCCTCTCACTTTTTCTTCTGAGTTTACATAGAATCTGGGGATATGAACCTTCTACTTTGGGCTAAATTCAGATGTGATGAGTAGCATCTCATGGGGTATCATCAGTTTTCAAAGACCAAGCTGAAAAAAGATAATTTCCTTCACTTGAAATCTGATCATTCCTGTTTGTTTTCACACAGGGACCTTCCAAGGTTTTTAAGGAAGACAAACCCAAAAGTTATGCTAAGACCAATGCAGAAGAGATGCTCACCTGCAGTAAATGAGGATATATCTCTGCTTTGCAGGGTGAAAAGGGCTTCCTAGTTCTGTGCAGAAATAGGACTTGGGTGTAACATCATTTTCCTCTCCAGCTGTCCTGCTTTTGATGGAGGGAGCACTTTCTCACAGATCCCTCCATTCTGGAAATGGAGCAGCATTGACTGGGAACAGCCCTGTCAAGGTCAGCTGCTTTCAGAGGGACATAGCTGGAGAGATGCAGTATTTACTCCCAGTTCTCCATCCCTCCCCACTTGTTCCAATTTTATTGCTTCTCTTGCTTCATTTTTGATTCAATAGTTGTTTTGTGGACCAAAAATGGACTTCAGATACTGAAGTAGTGGCTTCTTCCAGTTGATCACATAGTTTCTATCTAGTGGTTTTGATCGAGTTTTTCATTTCACGAGAGAAAATCCATTTGGGGACTGAAGAAATTTTGAAAACTGAATGGCCTCAGTTTTAAAAAGTAGTATTTTTCTTTGGAAGTCACAAATTCCTAACCAGCTCTCACTATAGTCAGGTTGCCAGGGCCAGTGGGAGCTACGTCTGGCATCCCAAACATCATTCTCACTATTTGTTCCTTCTCTCGAGGAAGACTTGCAAAAAGCAGACCAAGAGTTTGGATTTTCAGACAGCACAGTCCAAAACTGTGGCTATTGGCATCATGTGTGCCTTTCATATTTCAGCCAGTGATCATTCTCCTTATATCTTCAGTTAGGAAAAGAAAGAGTTTGATGAAAATCATGACTAAGAAGATCAGTGGGTAAAGTGAGGATCAACTATTTGGCTCATACACAGAAAGATTGTCTACAATGTGAAGGGCACGTGGTAACAGATGTTGGGTTTGTTCTTCCTCCTTCTCCCAATGCAGCTCTACAGCTTTATACTTTTCCTTCTGCAATATCCAGATGATGCAAGTGCTGCTATAGATGTTATTTCAGCTTTTTATAACTTGAGACACACAGATCACCTCCCCAGCATCCTTGTGTTGCTGAGCGTGTTAAAAAAAAAAAAAAAAAAAAGAAAAAAAAAAAAAAGAGATTAAAAAATTGTGCTTTCCACTCATTAGGTTCAATCTGTTTCAGCAGAAGGACCGAGTCGAAAAAGAAAGGTAACAATGATTGTAAGACACTGTTCATACGTTTAGGGTGGAGGTTTATATTTTGCTAAGCCTTCCAGGAAAATAAACCTCAGAAAAACAAGAATGCTTTATGGAGGTATAAAGCTTTTTTGTCACCAATCAATGATATTTTGCTTGCTTTGTTTTCTTCACTGCCTGTCTCCATCTTCAGCTAGATGTATCATTCTGAGTAGTCTTCCTTTCTTTGGCCTTTTTGTTTATTGATTTAGCTAAATTAATAGTACATCTACCTGAATGTCTGGCTTCCCATGATATTTTTATTTGTTTCGCTATTAAAATTGTACCTCATGTTCAATGGATCTGTTCTAGGGTGGTAGAAAGAAAAGAAAGGTGAAAACAAAAATATGTGGTTTAAACTGTTTTGGAGGAACTGCTTGGGTATGAGGAAGGACCAGAGAGAAGTCAGGAATCATATTGAGAAAATACTTCCAAATGTGTGCCACCAGCTGCTCTCTCTGGTATTTCTTTGTTTTGAATAACAGCTATTTGAAGATATTTAACCAGAATTCTCTTTCTGAGTGGGAGAAGTAAAGAGAGTGAGGCAGCCCATCTAATTTCTGAATCATCACCAGAGCTGGAGCGCCTGTTCTCTCCCTATCTACACTAACTAAGAGGAGCCTACAGTGGCTACACTCCTAGTTCTGGCACCTCAGCTTAGTGGCTAAGGCTGTCTGGAATGCATCCCAGATTATGTTCTCTTTTCTATCTTCTTCCATTTGTACTTAAATGAACTGTACATGCATGATCATGAATGACCTAAATGTGCTGAAAATGAGATGTAACAGGGACATACTAAAAGTTCTGTTGGGCGTCATTATCATTAAGAACTCAAATAGGTAAAACCTGTCTAATTACATCACCCTGTTCTCAACCTTCAAGCTGCCTGGGAATTTGTATTGATGGTGAGGATTTGCTTGGAGATGTAGAAAATAATATTGACCCATATCAAATGTCCTTTTCTCAACCTGTCCTTTATTCTTTCTAAATAATTATCTGCCTGCCAGGGAGAAGACTGACTGCTGCACTCCTATCCCATAGCCCAAAATCTCATGTTCAGTCACCTTGACACAGACCTGCATAGTTTCAGTGATTACGATATTAGTATTTCACTGCTGAGACCATAGATCTGAGCTGATAGGATTTATGCCACTTGGTAAGGGAGGAGACTGGGAACTGCTCAGTAACCTGAGGAGATTTTGCCAACCCTGAGGTTGAGGATGTGAAACAGGAGGACAAACTGTCTATTTAAGCTGGTCAGGTATTTTCCTGATTTCTATATTGGATTTCTATACTGGAAAGTGTTGATTCAAGATCATGAAATGTGGCTTGAAAAGGTTTTGGTTTCATGGGACATTTTCACCTGCATCAGGTGGGACTGAAGGTGAAATGTAGGCTGCAGGGAATTTCTAAGTCACTGATCTCACAGGTAACCAAGGGCTGTGAGACCCAGGTATAAGGAGTAAGCATGGGTGCACAGCAAAAATGTTCTCGACACCCAACAGGACTAAATCTCTACTGTATAATGGCCTGTAAGAAGGCAAAAAACACTCTACCATCTCCAGACAGGACACTTAAAAAATCTTACTGTTAGGATGAATCAACTGAATTACCATAAGTAATATTAGCAACCATTTTGATTTCTGGCATTTCTGGCAAGAGTTCATTGCATCAATTCAAAGCAAAAGTTAGTGGAAAGTTAGAACAGTGGCTCAGTTTCTATTAAAGACCTCTCTGTCTTGTAGCACAGATGGAGTTCATATGGATAGCTAACATTGCTGCAAAATATGAGAGATTATTATGAATAGGGCATCAAATGATAGAAAATGCCAGTTAGAATAATTACATTATCGTATTTTTATATGGAAATTATTTTCCAGGCAAACGTTACCTGTTTGGAGAAGTTGAAAATAACTCTAAATATATCCTTCTGTATGTCATAGAACAAAATAATTTTAAAGTTTAAAACCCATTATTTTAGAAAAGCTATTTATTTCAAGTAGATGGCAATTTTCTTCCCCCCCACCCCCCAGCCCACAGATTTCAGTAGCTATTCACCTCTCACAATTTTCGTCTAGCCTGTTCTTCAGAAACCAATTGCAACCTTTAAAGTAGTCATCTATTTCCAATGGAAATCTTCACATCCTGCTCTTTAAGCTGCTCTTTCAAACTCTTAATAAATTGCCTCAGGTTGTAGAGTTAGTAATGACACTAAATAGTGGAGGGCTTTCATGAAATGTTCTGAACCTCAGTTCTCACCCTTTCTTTTGTCCACTGCTCCTTGCATTTTTGCAGAATTTCAACAATTACTCATTCAAGAAGAACAGATGCCTTTATTCTTCCACAACAGAATTTGGGAAATTGGCCAGATAAATGGGGATGAGGAAGGACATGTAAACAGGGTCAGCTGAAGCAGAATTGGTTCTTGAAAGAGCAGTAAACACTTAGCTCTCACAAAGTACTTTTCTTGGCAAGAATAATCTCTTCAGGGAGAGAAGGAAGAAATCAGAAGGTGACTTTATGTTACTGAATTTGCCTCCTGCTGCTGCTTTACAATCAGCATCTGCAGTGAATTGGAAGTTTTTGAAAGCTAGATAGGATATCACAACACTGCAGTGTGCTCTGTAGGTACACTCCTTGTAGAAGTGCTGGAGATGAGAGGTGGCCTCAAAGGATGGGAGATCAGGATTCGTAAACTCTCGAGTCTGCCCAAGCGCCTGGCTGAGACTCTGGAGCTGCTGGCTGAGAAATGTGTCAGGACGATGTGGCTCAGGGCATTACTTGCTTCCCTGATGGAAAGGCCTCAACATGGAGAAAGAAGGGAGAATTCCTCAGGCTGGATTTGATTACAAGTTTCTGCAACTCTAGTGCCCATACGATGGACAGTCAGGAACTCAGTATCAGCTGAGGGAAATTTGTACTAGGATGACTGTATCCTGGATCATAAGGATATAGGGACACCACAAAAGAAGTAGGTGTCCTGAAAAAAAACGTTGTCATCATGTAGGTACTCAAGTGCACACAGGGACCCAATGCACTGTCACTAAGAGGGCAAATGGAATCCTGAACATCTAAGCAGGGGAATTGTCAAATACAACAGGGAAGCAATGTTTCTTGGTGTGTTATGAAACCATTAGTGGAAGATGGTATCCCAGTGTTGGTTTCCACACTTCAAAAGGGGATGTGGGTGAAAAAGAAAGCATTCAAAAGAAAATTACAAGCATGATTTAGACTAGGAAAAACCTGTCTCACAGTGAGAGATGTAAGAAGTTCAATCTATTCAGCTTACGCAGGAGTAGATTAAGAGGTGAATTTATCATCGTCTACAAATATCTATGTTGGGAAGAGATTTTAGAAAGCAGACAATTCTTTAATTCAGTAGAGTAAAGCTTAATGCAATTGGGTAATTTGAAACAAAACTATTGTGAACTCAGAGTAGGAATGTGGCATATATTTTTTGACTGAAAATAATTAAGCATTGAAGCAGTTTAACTGGGTATATGGAAGAATCTCTATCACTTGAAAATGAGTTAAAGATAAACTAGTATTTAAACTCAATTAAGTGCTTGGTGCAAACATACCTAGTAAGGTTTTCTGGTCAGGTGTTATGCACATCAGATTAGGTGGTTATGATGGTCTCTTCTAAATTATAAATCTTCACTAATAATTTCTATTTCAAAGGGATACTTCTTTAGAAAGGGTAGGATTTACTCTGAATACTACAAGTAAGAACACTACATTATCACATATTTAATTCTATTGGAATATAAATAAGGTGTAAAATTTAAAAGGCTTTAAGAAGTAAAACACCATACACTTCTCAGGGCTTGCTGTTTCTACCCTGAATAGTCAATGTTCACAGATTCATCCTCCCAGTTTTTAGTCATCATCAGATATCTAACCTTACTACAGAACTTCATCTTCAGGAGCAATAGTATGGGAAACAATCCTTCTCTTCCTTTGCTGGGATTGAACCCCCATCCCCTCTGACCTGAGGGGACAAAAGGACTGTTGGAAAGCAAGGCAAGACAATCAGGGCATTCTCTGATTTTGCTTGTTTGTTTTCTTGTTTTAAAGCAGCCTCTTAAAGAACCTCATGAGTAACATAGAGAAATAACAACATTGCCATTTTCCATGCCAGTTTGTCCATAAGGATGCTAGTCACCTGGCTCATAAAATCCATTGATAAAAACCTCACTTGGTTATAGGACAGATTAAAAAACTAAAATTCACGTTGTTGCCAGATCATTACTGATATGAGGAAGAAATAGGGGTATTGTTGGTGAGATCTGCATCACTGCTGTAATTGTGAAGAGCTGAGGAAAAGCAAATTACAAGATTACAAACCAATGCACATCCATTAGTGATGGAGATGCTCATCCTCGATCAGGATCCTGCAGGGCACAACAAGCCGCTGAGATCAGCAGAAATAAGTAGACGCAGGGACTCGTACTTGTGAAATATAAACCTGTAGTTGCTAAAGGAATTACTCACATCATCAACACCTTGAGAAGTCTGCTGTCATTCAAGCAGTATTGGAGTAAGGCATAAAAGAGGTTGTGGGTTTATTGTTTCCTAGACCAAGGAATACACTTCTTGATATCAAAATCTATGTTATCTTCAGAGCATTCAATACTTGTATACGTTTTTCCATGCAAGATTATTGGAATCTAAGGAAAATCTGCGGGTGTTTCTGTCACTCTCAGTCACATCCCTGCAAATACTCCTTTCCCTAATATTGCCCCAAGAGAAGTGGAGTGTAGAAAATGCATGCAGCTTTAAGAAGATCTTGCAAACAATTCTTGTAATAGCAGAACAGTGGCTCTCACTGCAGTACCAACAAACCTAAAAGGTTTGTGTGAACAGACAAGTGCCACAGGCTGCTCTCAAACCTGCTGAAATTCTTTGGACCTGTCAAAAAATACTAAATTAAAGTGAAATACTGTGTTTTAACAAAATTAAGGACTCTATAAACAGAAATGCATAGACTTTCAAAAGGTTATACAGTTTTAAAAAATAAATTCTCTGTATCAACAGTAAAGCTATTTGGATCAGCAATATTTTAAAATCAACCTACATGCTCCAATTGTGATCATGGGCTGAGAGGCAGACAAATGAAGAAAACAATAACGAAAGGAAGGATGATACTTTCAGTGTGGTTTTTGCTTTAGAAGGTGAAATACACTTATAAAGTTTGTTTTTCACAGAGAGAAAGCTTAAAGAGAACCTCCCCCTACACCACAATGAAACAATCTGGTGCCTTCATACTCATGGAGTATATAATTTCCCTTGGATTAGGACATTTGGTTTAGCTAGTTTGGTCTCCAAGACGATATGCAGACATTCTTTTTTTTCCCTATGCAGTTTTGCAAACCTTTGTCTCTGAGTTGTTTATGTTTGTTGTGGTTTTGAACTCTTGCAGCGGGTTGAGCTTCTGTCTGGAACAGACAGAGTCAATGTGACACAAACCCAACATGCAAAACCATTTGGGGCTTGTGTGGCTAAATGACTCAGTTACCCAAAAGTCTGCTTATGACTGTACTTGGGATGAAGGCAACTTTTCCCCTGAGTTTATGAAAACAGGTTCCCATGAGATTTTACAAAAAGTTGTGGCATGTTCCTGATCCCCACTGAGAAAATAAGAGCAAATAAACCACTCTTGATTTTCCGAAGACAGGTAATTATCATAAATTAAGTAGGTCACAGTCAGAAAACTACAGCTGAACAGAGCCAAGGGTGACCCTTGGACTCTGGAGGTATCTTCTGGCTCTGAGGCATGGTAAGTCTCATACTCCACCCTTTGTAAGGTTAGTAGGATAGACACGCATAAATCTAAACTATCCTTAGATGAGAATAGGACTCCTTATCCAGGCGTGAAACAAACCTACAGCTTGAAACTTTATGGTAACACAATTATTTGCCATCTTTAATTTCAGTCCTTTTCACATTCTTCTGGTACAGTTGCTCTAAGAAACGCTTTCATTTTCAAGATAATGTAAAAAAAGAGATTATGCTCTCCCTCCCTCCACCCCCAACCCCACAAACCCTCAAGGAAACCAGTCTTCCAGTCTACACAATTCAGTCTTGATAAATCAGTATTTCCAATGGGAAATAAACTGGTTACTTGACAAGTTCCCAACCGCTTCTAACAAGAACTGGCAAAGGTCACAATGTGCTGAAAACTTGCTTTCTGTTAAAGAATTTCCCCTTCCACTGAGGTTTGCTGGATGCCTATTCTTGCCTTTCAGTCGTTCTTCCGCCTGCTGACATCAAAACCTCCCCTAAGGAAACACCTGCCTGAGCTGGGAAAGGCAGTGGGAAATTTCACATGGTGCTACAGGAGAGTCTATACAAGGAAGGATATCTGAGGTCGTTTCATCAGTTTTTGGACTTTCTTTTCCTCCCTCTGCCCTGCTCTGGGGCCTAGAGCTTGGAAGACAAACCCCCCAGCTTAAGTTAGACATTTTGCAACTCACCTATAGCTGCCAGAAGTAAAAACTCAATGGCCATTTTCACCCAAGAAGCATCCCTAAGGGACGCAAGGAAACGAGCAAGGAAAGGAGTCACAGAGTGACCATATCCATTAGCCTGTTATCTTCCACAAGGACCACCGCAAAATCAGCTCATGCTTGCACTATGCAGTGTATCCATATAGGCAGAGGATGAGATAGGCTGTTTCAATAACATAGTTAACAAAGGTCAAGATAGACAAGTGGGATCCCAGAAGTTATTAAAAAATTTCTCAAAGGTACAAAAGATGGTGAAGTGACAAATTTCCACTGAAATTCCATAGAAGCCAGTGTGAGAGTCGGTCCGAAGTTGGCCTGAAAGAATGGTAGTGTCTCAACATCGTCAATAGACAAG
>NW_009626174.1:87920-89697 GCF_000690535.1 Cariama cristata | reverse complement strand
TCGGCTGGACCGCAGCGTGCAACGTCGCGACTCGTGTCAAACCGCGCGGGGCCAAACACCGGCTGAACTAGACGGGAGATAAAAGTCTGGAAAAGAGCAGATTTTGAACAGCTTCCAGTTCTGGGCGCTGCTCTTTTTCTACTTTTTGTTGTGGTTTAATTTTTCTTTTCCTTAAGAAAAATCCATGCCACAAACAAGCGCCAACCTGGGGACCAGCCCCCCAACTTTCCTGCCCCTCCGTGCCAGGGCTGCAGCTTCACCCCAGTTTTGCATCGCAGCGGCTGCCGAGGGGGCACCGGGCTGCTGGTGGAGCAGGTGGAGGGCTCAGGACCAGCCCCCCCTCAAGCACAGGGGACCTCCCTGCCACGCCGACACTGGGCGTATGGGAAATCTTAGGATATCCATCATTTCTGTCTGATGTTTTGCTTTTTGTCTCCAGTGTATTTTTCCTGAGTCTAGGGAAAAAAACGACGACATCTGTGGGTTTTTTACAACTACATCAGCTGCAGTAATGAAAGCTATTGCAAATCTTGCCTTGTTTACACGCTTGGCTCACCTTGGCTACAGCATCGCTCCTGTTACACCCCAGGTAGTGTCACCACTGCAGGTTTTTGCAGCTCCCTGCGAGCCCTGCACTCTCCCTCGCTCCGTGAAATCTGCCGTAACACGGCTCTGCCAGAGGAGCAAACCCAGCCTCTTCGCACATCCCAGCTGCGGCGGTGCAGGGCTGGGAGGGTCTCAGCCAGCCCCCCCGGCATGGCCGGTGGCTTCCCAAAGCAGCACCTCCTCACCAGCAGTATCCCACCGCCTCTGCCGGGCCAGATTCACCTCGGGAAGTGGTGGCCTTTAAAGCAGGTGTTCATCTTTCATTTTCAGAGGGTTTCTTTTTTTCCTTTTACTGGGATGTGTTGAGAAGGTGACCCTTCCAACCTGGCAGACTGACGCTTAGCACCTCCAGCACGTCCTCCCTTGCGTGCGCCGTGCGAGCATCTGCGGGGCGTTCAGAAGGGGAGTGAGGAAAGCCCAAAGCAGGACGAGGAGCCCCGGGATGAAGTCGCTCGGCTGGATAAAACCTGCCCATTCCCACGGCGTTCAATGGACACCGGTGGATTTACGCAAGACGTAATCTGCCTGGTTGGTCTCCTCCTTTGAACAGATCGATTTTGTCACTGCCTGTCTTGGTGTCGGGCCTGTTTCCCCGGCTTGGCGGGAGAGCCCCCGGCATTCCCTCGGGATGTGTGGCTGGCGGGAGCAGCCCAGCACCCAGCGAGGGCAAGGACAGTTTCACAGCCCGGCCCGCGGCCACGGCTCGCCTGCCACACGTCCCCTCCCCTCGGGACCTCGCTGGGAGCCGTGCGTGCTGCCAGGGACAGCCTGGTAAGAGGCCTCCCTTCGCCAGTCGGACCACGGCAGTGTAGACAAGGGGACAATTTTTCTCTCGGTTACACTGGCAATCCCCAAGAGGGTTTTTCCTAAAAGCATCATTCCTCCCCCACCCCTCCCTCCTGTCCAGGATCCCCTCAAGGTTTCTTGCAGTCGCTGCGGAGGGAGGCGGACGCTTCCTTTCACGCGGTCGGTGACTGCCTTGGTGCTGGTCATGGGCTGGGACATTGAGGGGTTGCTGCTTGTGGGGCCAAAAGCGGGGAGCACAAGGGGTCTCCAGAGAGAGAGCTGCACCGCCAGCACCTCCCTCCCACGGCCTCTCCCCTCCAGCCCTGCCAGAGCACCGCAGGGGTGTATCCTGCACAGGGTGCTCAGCGCTGCGGCCTGGCCCGGC
>NW_009626174.1:87228-87764 GCF_000690535.1 Cariama cristata | reverse complement strand
GTCATCGCTGCCTCTGTTTTCCAGGAGTCGTTTTATTCCCCGCTGTAGTCATCAAATTAAAAGTGGGCTAGTTATTTACATTTGAAAATTGGATGCTATGCTGGACTGCTATTTCTCTATTGACTCTGTGCTGCTAATACAGTTAGAAATTGTCTGCCCGCCGCAGATAGGCACTGCCTGCTTGGAAACATTTGGATTCCCTCTATCAGCGTCGCAGAGGGAGACACAGAAAATAGGGAAGGACATTGGATTGTTTACACTTACCTTCACCCAGCAGCAGCAGAAAAGCGTTTGTGTTTGCTACACCCCCCGCTGTGCGCCAGCCACCTTTGCTCTGCCTTCCCGAAGAAGGCCAAATCCAGCTGACGTTTCTGCCCGTTCCTTTTTTCAATTGCAGAGGTTGCAATTAGTTCATCCGACCCCGTCTGTGTGTGTGTGTGTGTGTGTGTGTGTCCGTGTGTCCGCAGGAGTCACGGGCTGGGAAATCGGGGTGGCACAAGCCCTGCACCGGGACCTGTGAGCCAGAGGGACCCCGT
>NW_009626174.1:85983-87122 GCF_000690535.1 Cariama cristata | reverse complement strand
TCGGTTCGTGGGGTGGATGGCAGAGCAGGGCGTACTTCCCCATTGGGGTGACAGCGGTAGGGGTTGGGGAGGGGGATGCTGAGAGCGGGTGGGTTTCTGTTTTCCAGGGACGGTGCGTGCCAGGAGGAGGTGGGCAGGGGAGGGGGCAGAGCGCCCGGCGCCTTTATGAAGATGAAGAAGAAGAGAAGGGCTGCTGACAAAACAGACGGAGGGGGAATATGGCAACCAGATTGAGAGCAGGGGAAAAGCTTTGTGGAAAAGACAGGTAGCCAGAGGAGCACGGCACGAACGGCAGCAAGCGCCGGTGACTAAAGGTGCCGGGCTGCAGCCGAAAGCTTTCCGCACCTGTGAGAGCCACCCCGTCCGAGGCCAACTTTTAAGAAAGTTGCAAGTGGTCTTTCCCCTTCATGTATTGTTTTGTCTTATAAATCTGCTTAATGGAGAAGAGGAAGGCAGCAAACCCCAGGCAGAATAAACTAACATGCACACCAAGTCACTGAAAGGCTCCGCAAGGCCCTGGCCTCTGAAAGGCTCGGCAGCCCTTGGCTGCCGGCAAGGTCTTGCTGAAGGAAGGCTTTGAGCTTGCCAGTGAGGTTAAAAAAAAAAAAAAAAAAAAAGCAGGCGGAAAAAAAGATGAAAGAAGCTAAGTTATAGACTTGATGTCTTTATTGCCTTCTGCCAAGGCTGGAAGGCCATGCCAACTCTGCCAGGTGTTTCAGAGGAACAACGAAAGCAGCCATCACGTGGAGCCAACGTGCTCACGGCCACTTCCCGTAGGCATCAAAATTCCTGAAGAAACTCCAACAACTGCTGAGTGAAAAATTGCTCTGGTCCTGCAGAACGCAGGCTGTTATAATTCAAAGTAAAGCTGAACTAATGCACATTGTCAAGCTTTATCTATTTTGACCCAACTGATTCCGGTTCTTTTTTTAACTGAGCAGTTAGGAGGCTCAGCACAGCGAAGGGCTTGTGCGTGCCCGCGTGTGTGGATGTGGGTGCACGGCCGTGCACACGCGCGAGGAAGAGCAGGGCGGTTCATGCCGCTATCTCTGTGCGTGCACAGTAGTGTGTATTTGTGTACCTAGCATTTGTTCCAAGGTACCTAGTATTTTCTCAGGACAGTGAATTTCTAAGCTCAT